>NW_010177420.1:17978-48636 GCF_000695765.1 Mesitornis unicolor
TCCAATGCTGCTAAACTTCACATCGAACCTCTGAGGTCTCATGTTGCAGGCTTTGATTTAGAGAGTCTGAGGCATGTGCTGGCCTACAAGGTAGAGCTTTTTTTCTGGGAAAAAAGTTAGGAGCTGTTAGCTGCTTGAAAAATAATTTTCCATTTTTCTTATAGCTACCAGTCTGTTTCTAATTCCTTGGATGATTTCTTGCTTACCTCTGTTTCCCTTAGCACTGTTATTTAATCTCGAGGCATCTTCCTGATTTTATTTAGTGCTAAAATATAGCATTTTTTTCCCCTTTTCTCTGTTTCCCTATTGCTGATTCTTGGCCATGTTCCACTGAGGTACCGGGATAGTGGCCACCATAATCACTCTCAGCTATCTTGTATATCTGGGGCTATTTCATGCTTCCCTTCTCCCTGTCAATACTCATATCCTGCAGAACAGAAGAGTTAAGAGGTCATTTATGCTGCATCTCTTTAAATGCTGTCTTAAACCAAGCTTAAAACTGTCCCTTCCTGTGGCTGCTTTGTGTCAAGTTGGCTGCAGATGCAAATTGCTGCCTTAACAGTGATTATTCACCTTATAGCAAAAATCAATAAGCAGTCTCTAGTCATGTGCAGTTTTGAAATCTTTGTTTTTCAAATGATTGGTTCTTTACTTGCTGTGTTTCCAGTTAAAGCATCCGGGAATGGTATTGACTAGAGTTCTGGTAAATTAGTCTCTTACTTAGTCTTTAATATTCTGCAACAATATTAAAATTATTAAATTGATGTATTACTTTTTCTTATTGTTTAGGTAGTATGGATTTGGAGTTGCCCAATTCTCCCTTCCAATAAGTTATGTTAGAATTGGTGAAATAGGTGCGAATCTAGCAAAATATTGACTTACAGCTATGGTGAACCTTGAAAAGCTGCCTATTCTAGGAAATTGGCCTCCTGTTTTCTCTGATTTCATGCTTTTTCCATCTGTCTCAAAATGAAGAGATTAGGGTTGATCCTAGATATGTGTGTGAGGCAGATTATGGTAATCTTATTATTCTGATCTCATTAGACTTAGTCTCTAGATTTGAAAATGTCCGGGGTTTAACCCTTTCTTCAACAGCTACAAAAATTAGTGAAAAGGTAGTTGTGGCATGTTGTGCAAACTTCAGATTAAGTGTTTTTATCAACCTGGAAAAAATCAAGCTCTCAAAGACTTTCCTACTTAGAGTGCTATACTTAGTTGTTTATCTAAACAGACTACCTAAAATGATAAGTAAATAAGCTCATTTAAGTTACAAAGGATGAAATTCCCCCTATATATGTGACAACAAATAAGTAATGGTTATTAAGGATTCAGTTTTCAGTTTAATACTTTCAGGAATCTAAAATAAGAGCACCTTCTGGAGATCCGTAGTTCATGGTAGGTCAGAATTACTTTTTTTCCCTATCTTTTCTGAAAAGAAATGGGATTTTCCACCAGTTTTGTCCAACGTTTGACACACAAAATATAAAATTTAATGGAGTGTCCTCTGATCTCATTGCAAGTTAACGCAAGATACTGGAGAATATGTAGCTGTGTATTTTAAATGAAGAAGGGGTATCTGTACTGGAGCACAGAATTTCCTAGCTTTTCAGTATCTACAGCACAACTTTGCTGTTTTTACTGAGATGTCAAATTTAATTGATTGCAAGGGGTTAACTTTCTACTCTGTGGTGGAGAAAGGGACTCTCTTCTGCACTGGGCTAACAACGTTTTACTGAGAACACTGATGCAAATGTTGTCAGGTGGACTTTGAGGATTACAAGAGGTCTTTGTCTTAAACTTGTGGAGGAAGCTGTGTCTTTTCTGCACAGTTTCAGGCACCAATTATGCAATAAGTGTTATTGCTTCTTCAGACCTGTAAATTAAAAGCAAAATGACAGCTGCTGGTTATGGGACTTAAAAAAACAAATATGATTCTCTGTCTTTAAGAGATTTCTATTTTATTATAAAGTGTTCGAACAGATTCATAGAATATTTGATGTGTCAGTACTACACTGATGGGCTTCTAGACTAGATACTGCAGGAAACTCTCTTTAAAGCATTTGTGTATTGCTCTGACTGTTCTGCTGCTCATCTTTGAATATCAAGCATGTTTCCCTGTTCCCATCCTGATGTTGCATTTGCAGGATATGGGAAAAGATAGGAAAGAAAGGGAGAAAGATGTGTTAGTACATCAAACAAGGCTGGGATAGAAGAAAGGAAGCTCCTTCCCCTGTGTTTGTTCTGTCATTTTTATAGGTCACCTAAATTGGTCCTCTTTGTACAATGGCACATATTGTTTACAGCCAACTTCGCTTGCAGAGAAGCATGCAATGCTGGAACATGATCCTGGAACATCAACTTAAGTTGCTGCCCCAGCTACCTACAGTACATTGAGTGTATAATTCTTAATTAGGTTGCATTGTATTGTAGTACAGGGACCACTTGAGCTTTTCCTCTAGTTACTAATTCCTGTGCTCTGTTGATAGAAAACTCACATGTGAGAGCGCTCCATTGGGACTGAGCAAGTTGGGGAAAACGGAGCCCTTGCAGATTATGGTTGTTGTGTTATTTGTTTTTCTTCACCCTGTTAGTCTTGACTAACTTCTTCAACACTTGAGCCAGCACAGGGTGGGAATGGAAAGTGCAGAAGGGAGAATGAATGGCTGGAGGGAAGAAAGTACTGAGAGAAGCTTAACTTAGCTCTGTCACAAACTTCACTTGTGGAGTCACTGCCTTGGGGACATGACTTCACTTTACAAACAGAATATTCTGTTTTGTATGTCACTCTTGTGTCAGTGCAGAGGTTTGTAGAGTTGTGCTATGAACTGGTCAGGGAAGAAAGCCAGCAGTGGAGAGGAGTTTGTTTAGAGTTTTGTGGGGTTTTTGGTTGGTTAGTTTGTTTTGTTTGTTGTTTGTTTTAGCTAAGGTTGTCTTTGATTTGGTTTTAAAGTAGTTGTGCTGGCTGCACTGGGGGGACACCAGCTTTGGCGTGAGTCTTGGATCAGCGTACCCTAAGCTGGCATTGCTGCTCTGTGCTTTTACTGCTGTCAAACTGCAGTCTTCGTTCCTGCCCTCGGGCTATACATTTTGGCCGAGTCTTATGATGGCAGAACAGCATTCTCTTGGCCTTTATGAAGCAGTTATTTCTTTTTGTAGCTTGTATTATTTTTCTTGGTGTTCTCAAGAACTCCTTAAAATTTACATTACCAAAAATGCCGCTTCTATTGTGCATTCACACTGGGTGGTGATGGTTGTTTTGCTTTGAGTGCTGAGTTGCTGGCAAAGTTTTAATATATTTTTAGATAACAGTGAAGTATTTGTTTTTCAAATGAGAGGTAGGAAATTGCAAAGAATAAAGAATTGCATGAGCTGGCCGAGTGATAGCATGCCTGTTCCATTTGGGGCAGTGGAGGAGGAAGGGGGAATAAATGGTGATGTAAGGGCTGTTGCTGTGACACTCCCCCAGTAATAACTGTGAGGAACTGTAAGGGGTGGAAGGAAAATTAAAGACGTTGAGGACTTGGTGGCTTTGATATGAGTCATATCTTCTCTGTTGTAAGAGGAGGATAATTCAAATGAGCACAGTGAACCCTTGCTGTAGCAAATGCAGGACTTTTCTTTTTTCCCCCCAAACCTCATTCTTGACAAAGCAGGAGTTGGACTGCAGTCAGCGTGAGTAAAGGCTTCTCTCTATAAACAGGAACCATAAGGCTCCTGCATAAAATTCTAGCAGAGTTGTGGGAGATCTGCATTGATGAGACAAACCGTTAATTTGTGCTAGCTGTTGGTTTAAGGCAACTGCAGTAAGCCTCACATCTGAAAGATTCACATAGCCTTGAAATTGGGGACTGATTTTTCATAACATAGTAGAAAAGTGGAGGCTCTTTCAACAGTACTTTAAGTTCTACTTTCTGGTCTAATTATCACTTACTAGTCTTTTCCGTTCTGCCAGTGTGTGAAGTCTGCTTAATAAAGATCTGTATTTTCCATCCCACAAGCATTTATATAATTTTGTTCTCCATCAGTATGCCTGGCACATTTTAAGGGCAACTGCTGTTGCCCATCCTAACAGCAATAGGAAATATGGCTTCTTTGCATGGACTGACAGTTTGTGAAAGGATTCTCAGATCTTGTCCAGAGCACTGATATTGTTTTACAGTGTTTACTCATAAAATCCTATGCAGACTTTTAAAAATTAATTTTAATTTTTTATCTGAAAATGAGATTTCAACACCATTTACTTTACTTTCAGTAGGATGGGGATTGAAATGCATGCGTGGGAAGTTACAGTTGCATTTTGAAGTTAAGGAAAACGCAGTTGACATAGATAGCAATAATACTATTCTTAGATCACTAAGGCTGTAAAACCTTTTTGGTGCTAGCAGGAAATGGCTGACTTCAGCTTCATTGACCAAAGTCATCAGCCTTTGCAGCTGGGCTCTGAACTGAGCAGTGATGACATTTGGGGCAGCTATCTCTGGGTAGTGAAACATGGGATTTTCCTTCTTCTGTACTTTCAAATGCAAATTGCAGAATATGCTCTAGGGACTGGCAGAAAAATATATGTGTCTTAGGTGTGTAAGAGTAGTAAATGTTGTTTGTTCAATTGCTGCAGAAAGGATATTGCAGTTAACACTCACTTGACGTCCTACGTCATAGGTTTGAGTTTTGCACGTGAGTATCACCACAAGTTTTAAACAACTAGTCATAAAGCCCTGCTCTTCCTTGTGTGTGCAGTTTTGCAATGTGCAGTTAGATGGAAGAGAGAACTTTTGCTATGCATGTCAGTGATGTAACCCATAAAGAATTAAACTTGTCAGGAGGACCAACAGCTGTCACTTGTTGAAAGTATGGAACAAGGAGAAAAAAAATACTTGTTTGGCCCACCGGTGTCTCTTGTAAGTGTCCCTGGACTTGATAGCTGTTTCATGCATGAAATCTGTGGGGACTTTATGTCTATGCTGCAAAAATCTTCAGATGTCTCTTGCCAGGATCAGTATGAGGCTTACCTTAACCTGGCTGGCTGACCTGAAGGTAACTTTTCTTTCCATCTTCTATATTAAAAGTTTCAGCTTCTATTTGTATACAGCTTGGAAAAAAGCTGTCTTAACACTTACCCACTTACCCCCTATCATCAGAAGACACAAATACCACTGTAAGCCTCAGCTGAGTCCCTCACTCCTGCTTCCCCACTTCCCCTCCTCCGACTTGCAGTTTGTGGAGTCTGGCTTTTTTGCTGCCCCTTTGCAGGACTACCCACGTGCTCTTTGAACTCCTGTCCACCTCTTGCTATGGTTTACTCGGCTTAACTCTGCCTAGATAAAGCTTTAAGGAAGTGGAACTAATAATTCTTGCATATGTAAGTTTTGGGGTTGTTCGTTGCAAGGATTGTAGAGCAGGCCTTTTTGTGTCTTTTGAAACAGGAACAAAGGTGTTTCCTTCACAGCAGTGCCTGCTCAAGGAGTCCTGCCCTATTCCTTTCCTTCCCATCTCCTCAGTCACTTGCTGCGGTTCTGGAGTTGTACCCTGCACTTGCTGGTATAACTACCTGTGTAGCCAACCAGTCAACTGAGACAGGTGAAAAATACACCACCTCCCTATGTTTTGCAGATCAGTTCCCCAATCTGTTCAACTACACAAGTGCCTGTTACCACTGCACAGAGTGCATGTGGGAGGGTGCAGCCACACGGCAGTGACTGCGCAAACCAACTCAAAACAGCCCTGCTGCCAAAGAGCTGGCCACTACAAACTGATAAGGTGGCCTCGAGTTTGTAGCTGGGTCAGAATTCACGGTCAGAAGTATGAATTAACTGGTAAAGTCAAGTTATGTGCAGTATCAGTATTAACAATTTCATTACTGACTGTTTTGAAAGATGCCTGCAAACATCCTCATTCCTGTGTGCAGGCTTAAGTCATCTGGATTTTGATTTGTAGCTCTGTGTTTAGTTGAATAAATGTTCCACCTGTCAAGGCATAACTTAACTGGTTTTTGAGGACCATCAGTCAGCACCTGAAATGCACAAAAGTTCAGTAATACCTGAATGACTGAAGTGTTGCATAGTTTTTCAAATATATATTTTTTAACATGACCTATCAGGTGTAATGAACCTAGGGAACTTTGTTCTATAAAGTATTAGTTGTCAAACATTATTCCTGATATCTTTCTGGCAAAGAGCTGAGTAAGACTGTTTCACATTCTGTAAAATTTACAATGCTATAAAATATTAAGCAATCAATATTAAATGCAAGAATCTATGCTAGTAGAATCCTAAAGCCTTTAAATTTTAAAACCAGATGTAGTAAAGTTAAGGTTTTTATTGCTCTGTTAACTTGTCCGCACTGTAAAATGAATGCATATTGAACTATTGTAATAAAACCAGTTTAAGCAAGAAATTTAAGATTCTCTGTCTTGTAAATATATGCCAACTGCACTGAAAGCCTCCCCACCTCTCTCCTCCCCCCATCCTGTAATGTTACTGATAGCAGGAATCTGCCCCTTGTCTTGATCTTTAAAAGTTCGTGTTGTACCTTTTGCTTGTGTAGCTGTGATCGCTTTTTCACTGGCAAAACCAGATAGAGCAACTGCAGATCAAGTTAATTTACTTCCTTTAAAAGCAAAAAATGACAATCTGTGTTTTGAACACCTTTGAGATTTTTCTTTAAGGTGTTTATGGGTTGTATCTTTTCTTAGTGTGCTTTAAGATCTAAAAGATAGCATTTCTAATTTTATTTCCCACTGCAATGTAGTTGAGTTTTGGTAGTGTTTCTGGGCAATCTACATTTCTTTTCCTTCTGGCTTGCTTTGCAGCAGGCAGTTAATGTTGATATCTGACTTCCTTCTCACCAAATAGACCAGTTGTCAGTGCAAGCCATGTGCATTTTTTCTTCAACTTTTTCCAGATTTTCAAAGTGCATCAAGACTGAGGTTTTCATAATGTCTTTAGACATGTTAGTCATTTGTCATCCCAAGACACACTGGCAAGTTTATCAAGCCTAGTGGTCCACTGCAAGTGGCAGCCTCTTTTATAAGTAACCAGAGAGACCTCATTTAGGTGAAAACTACTATAGGAAGGGTTGTGAAGGTACTTAGAAAACCACAATCAAGCTTAGGTAGCAGTGGTTCACTGTTGCACTTGAAGACTCTTGAGTGTCTTTCCATCATATAATCTTGGGTATGATAAGATTCCCATAATGAACTGGGTCATGAAATAGAGCATGCTTATAGTATTTGTGATTATGATTAGTTGAGTTGGGCTTATGCATGCTGAAGATACAATTTAAAACTATCTGGATTAGTTTAAGAAATGTATTCTAGAAACAAGAAGATGCTCAACAAGGATTGATACACTGTCATATACATAGGCAGAAATTATCAACTGGACCAATACAGACTGGGGAATAACTCACTGGGTATCAGTTCCTCTGAAAATACCCCGAACATCACAGTGGAAGACTGCTTGAAATCTTACTGGTATCATGCTCTTAAGCAAATCTCATAATGAGATGTGTAGACAAGGCTGTAATGACTATACAACATACAAAGAAATTCTTCCACTCGATGTGTGTAAGGCCTTGGCTGTGGAGCACTGTAGCTTTACGTCCAGAAGACAACTATAAAATCACCCTCTAGTCACATACCCTAAATTTGTGATCAAAGATTGATTAACTCCAGGTTGTTCCACTACTAATAATTTTACTTCCTGCCCAGCTTTTCCAGCACTGACGTAGAGTTGCCTTGCATGCTGTGGTATTTTTGCATGATGCCAAGTGAACTGAGCGATATTCAGCTTTGGTGGCTGCAGTCATCTTTGAAAGTCTGCATTGTGCAGCTGTTCATGAGCAGTTTGTCTTCCTTAACGCATCCTTTCAGACTTTAACCTGCTATTACTTACTTACATCATAGCAATTTTATTGTGAACAAGCATTAGAATGGTGGTAATAAAGAACCTTTTACATGGAGCAGTTGCTTAATGTCACTCTGCAAATAACCGTTCCTATCTGCTTAAAAGTGATAGGTAAATTACCTCAGTTTGCGTGCTGGGAAAAGCAGTAACTAAGAATGCAAGTACAGGAGTGGAGCGTTGGACTTGCTTTCTTGGGCAGTGAGGTATAGCAGAGACAATGCTACACATCCTTTTGAAACGGTTAAACATGACTATCTTAATTTCAGCATTTCTTATATTTCATTCTTGATAGAGGAATCTGTCAAAATCTGGGGATTTTGTATCTGTAGAGGTTTGGAGTACCAAGCATGAGACGATTAAGGGCTGGTCGTTACTGCTGCAATATCCTGTTCTTCACTGAAATGCAAGCATTTCGTCCTTCACTGAATGTTGTAGTCGTGTTGACCCCTGTGATGTGTTTAAAGGCAATGTATGGGACAACTGGCAAGGACATCTACCTTCTCCTCCTAGCTCTGGTGCATAATCACAGGAATTGTCCCTGTCTCTGTGAGATGGGTGTATCTGCTTCCTTAGAGATGGTGAGAAATACATTCTCCAGCAGTGCATTTTAGTGAGAGATAATAGGACAAAATAGGACACATGCAAATAGAAATGGGAACTGTAGTGTATTCAAGTAAAATTGTTATGCAAAGCAGATTAAGAATGGATTTCACAAGCTATGAATCTAGTCTGATTTATGGACTGTCATGCATGTGTATTTCCCCAGGGTATTTTTCACTTTACTCTGACCGGCTTCATTTGTATTGTAAAACTCTTAAAAGGGCAACCACAGCTGGAATGACAAGCACATGCTGCGATTGCTTGTTCTTCATTACCTTTTTCAGTTTTTCTGTTTGATACAAACCATCAAGTAATGGTTGACAGCAGAGCCAGCACGATAAGAGAAGTTGCGTGAGAAACGTATGATTTTGATGTGCTTGCAAACTGCTGCAAGACCACTGCTGATGTTTTTGCAGTGTTTCTCTGTTAAGCTCAGGAGCAACTGTGAAGCACTCTCACTGGAATGCTTGATAGCTTTTTTATATTATTTTCTGGTAGAGTGACTTTTGACCCTCATCCCTTAGAGCTTATGCCAAGAGCTCTTACAAAAGCCTTGTGATTTCATTAAAGGCCTGAAAAGTTGTAGTTGGTCATACTTGGATAAATAGTCTAGAGCATCTGATAACAGATGTGTTTTGTGCTTGGTAGCCATGTTGCTAAACTTGAAGGGATAGCTACAAACAGCACCTCTTTGAAGAGGGCCTGGAATTTATAGCATTTGTGTTAGCAGCAGATACAGAAATAGAAACCAGGAGACCTTACTCTGACCACTTAGTAAAAGCAGTTCTTTCAGAATTTTTCTTCTCACAATTGAGGGTTCATTTAGATGCTTAAGGCTATGTATATATACCCTGTTCTTTATGTACATATGTGCTTGTATGCATTTGGGTTATGTTGGGGTGTGGTTTTGGATTTTGAACTTTTCCCAAATAGAGCAGGTTTTTACTCAGAATTCAAGGCTGTTTTCTTTCCTCAGTAAAAAAAGAAGGAAGGATGGCATAGTGCTCTCTAGGCTTCAGAGCTTGACCTGTTCTGCACTGATGGTTCTTCTTTTGGGACCCTGCTTAAACCTAAATTAAACACTGCTAATTTGTTTACTTTTGAAGTAGAAACTCGGTGAGGAAAGACACTCATTTGCAAGGAAATGACCATATCCACTAGTACCTGAGTAAACGAATCCACACTGCAGAACAGAAAACTGACAAAATGCTGTGCTCTCCAGTGCTTCCAAATTAGATGCAGACTGGGTTTGAGATTAAGGAAGGATGTTTTGTCTTCTGTTTCCGTGATAACATCCTGAGCACTACAGCTAGCTATAAAAGGCGGCTGGTCCTGGTCTTTAGTCACTGTAAACTAATGCTTGGTCTGTTAGGGAAAAACAACACTCCCCTTCCTCTTTTTAAGCAACTGTTCTTACAAGTCCCATAGCATTCAGCTCTCTACGTGTGCAAGCCAAGCTGTGCAGCTTGGGCTGTGATAACAATCTTTTTCCTTTTTTGCACTCCATTTTGATGAAGCACTGAGTTGAGCCAGTGCATTCACTGCAACATCCAAATGTGGAACAGTCATCCTTATGTTACGAAGTTAGTCAGAATTAGTGTTCACTTAAGCACCATAAAAGATGCTGAACATAAAATGAATCTCACTTCTACGAGTCCCTGCTGTTACTGAATCACTTGTGGTCTTTTAGATGAGGGAAGCCTAATTAGAACACTAGGCTGTAGCTGCTTCCAGCTCTGCAAAGCTGTTTTTGTTTGGGTTGTAAAATCACCAATACTAATTTTTACTGCAGGCTGCCATTCTTTCTATATTAGAGATTTTGCATCAACCTTCTTCTTGAAAATGCGCAATTTGTGTTATCTATAGCTTAACCTTTTTATACGAGTGGTAATAGTGGGAGGAGTGATTTGAAGCGAATTCTGTAATGGCTGAGACTGACCTCTCGCTATCCTTCACAAGCAATGCAGGCGGAACTGGTGAGTTTGTTATCATTTTACCTCTGTGTTTGTGCTAGTGGAAACTTCCTACACAGAAGGAAACTTCATTGAACATGAGACCTGTTGCAAAGTCCCTTGAGCTTTATTGACTGTTTCCAGGATCTCCATTAGACATTTTGGAATTCACTACAATATACTTTAAAATACTGGGTTTTTTTCCTCTCATCTTTGTGCCACGTAAATCTAAAAAGGTGAGTGATAGGGAAACAATTTGTCTAGATTGTTTTTGGGTTTTTTTTTCTCTCTTTCTCCTAGTATCTTAAATAAGTCTTCAAAACTGAAGGCTTGTGCTGGAGGTGAGGAAGACTAGAACAGGACTTGCAAGGCCTGAGAAGCAGAATATGTTTGTCTGTGCTGAGTTTTGTCCTTGTGGCTAGAACTGAATGTAGCTCCGCTAACTTAAAGTTGCCTCAAGTACTCTTGTGTTACATACAAAAACATCACGGTGGTTTTGACGTGAAAGCTTGAATGCTAATTCCTACCCACGTTCCTCTCTTTGGACCTTGCTTTGTTATGATGTTCTGTACTGTACTTACCAGTCAGAACTACTATGGATTTCTTGACCTCTCTTTGTGTCTTTGTAGTTTTGCATGGTGAAATATTGTATGGAATTGTAATTGCAACTTGCCTTTATCACACGTAGTTAAATGTAACATCCTTTCTTGTAGTCTACCACATCTGCTTCTCATCAGTGCTTTCTGAAGGTTACACGAATACTGGATTTACCTATAAACGTTTGTATGGAACAAACCTCCAGTGATGAGCAGATTTATGCAATAGACTTGGAGGACAACATTACTGTTTGGAAAAAAAAGGTTAGGTCCTGAGGTGACTGTGTCCTGGGACTTTTGTTCTCAGTTTTGGTTTGTTGTCTCTCGACTTTGTCTTGTGTTTTACTTTGGACTAGTTTCCAGGTTCCTTCAAGATGAATGGAAATAACTTGGTTTCTTTAAGAAGAAAATATGTCTAAAGGCAGCCCGCTGTAACCCAGACACGTAACCTTTTGATTTGAACAGCTTCAAAATTTGCTCTTCTTGGTTTCTGCTTTCGGCTTCTTGGCCTGCTGTGGTAAATGCTGTCAATGTGGAAAGTCAGTGTGTGCATGGTGTTGAAGTAGCAATCGTCACTTCAGATAAGGCTTCTGACAAAAGCACTGCTTTAGGAGTGGGGAGGAAGGGCCCTTGTACTTCCTATTCATCGTGGTGGGAAAACGTTCTGATTTTTTTAAATTTTATTTTACTTTTAGTTTGTATCTTGTGCTCTTTTTGTGCCTTTAAAAACATACGGGTGGAAGAACTATTTCTATAGTGGTGATGAGAATTGAGGTGAGAGTGAAAACCTGTATCCATAACACATCGTTGCATTATGTGACAATCTACATGCATTATTTAGGTATTCTATTATAATACTTAGCAGTTGAGTACAGTTTAAGAAACAACCTTTCTCTGGCTGTTTCCAGTAACACTTGCTCAGTGGTTGTTAAGCTTTTTCACAGCTTTTTATATCCGCCTAGAGAGCAAGTATTCACAACCTTAAAGCATGTCTAAACTTGGTGGTTAAGATTTTGATCTGAAAAATGTGGATATTTTGCATTTCCTATGTGAGATTACGATAAATTGAATTTAAGGAAAAGTCTAAAATATTTTTTCAGTTGTGTGTTCTTGAGCTAGTCACCTTAATGTATCTTTTTGCATTGGATGTTTGAAGTTAAAATTAACTGTACTTTGTGTCATGATGAGTAAACCAAGAAGAGAAAAATTCTGATTTTGCCTGACCTGAATTACAATTACAATGCAATTTGAACATGCAGATTACCCTAGGTTCCTTCAGATGCCATTTCTTCCATGCAGCCAGCCTGTTGATGGTGTTAGGCAGCCAGAGCAAGGAGGATTCATTTGATCGGGGATTTCATGTGACACGAGGATGAGGCAGGGAGCTGCAGGTCACCAGGCAGTGTCTTGAGTTGTGCTCTACAATACCCTGAAGAGGTGAATTTGAATATCCTGTGGTGCCATTTGCAGTGAGGTGTGGGGAAGGAAAGTGCTATAGAATGTTGAGTCCAGGTGTAGCTTCCCTTGAAGCAGAGGGTGCTTGCTGGTTTTGTAGCTAGTTTGTACCTCTCTTCTTAGATAGATAGGTAGATGAGGTACTTAAGGATATGGTTTAGTGGTAAACAGGAACGGCTGGACATGATGATCTCAGAGGTCTTTTCCAACCGAGTGATTCTGTGATTCTTAGAGCAGAAATGGAGCCATTTTTCTTTGAAATAAAAAGTTGTGTTAAAACACCTCTGTCCTCCCAGATGCTATTCCACACTGGGACAAATAATTTCTGAGCTTAAAAATTCAGTTGCAGAATTGCTGCCTTTGAATCATTGGTTCACTTTAAAAAATTTAACCTGCCCTGGTTTGAGTGTCATGAGCACTTTCCATCAATTCCTGGGACTTCAGGAGTGTTATTAATATACTGCATTGTTTTCTTTGTGACAGTGTCAGCACAGCTTTGCTGAGGAGAAAAGCCATGTTGGCAGCCAACAGGTTGTACTTGAGCAGCTGTGTTACCTTCTGTTTTGGTTAGCGCAGCAAGAATCCCCAAACCTTACAGTTCAGGGAAAAGAGGAGGTTCAGCCAAAACTCAGAGCCCTCTCTGAACAAGTTTCTTGGGTTTTGTCTTTCCAAAACCCTAGCATTCTAATGAATTTGGCTAAATTTTCAAGCGTGTAAGTATGTTTGAAGCCTTATGTTTAGTTTCATGTTGGCATATGGGACTCAGCTCGAGAGTCAAGATGCCAGATCTGCTCATGCCTGTGTGTTCCTGAAAGTTGTTTGGTTTTGAGAGGATCAAGACTGATGTGCAACAATACACAAGGGTGGAAAAGCTGTGCTTAGAGATACTTGCCAGGTATGGGATTGAAAATGGCTGGGAATGCTCGCTGTGTGTGAGCTGTTCCAGCTAAAACTTGATGGGTGACCTCCTTATCGTGTGCCTCTTCTCTGTTTCCATGGGAACAGATGGGTTTTTTTTGTTGATAACAGATCTATTATCAAACTAGGAAAGTGCTGGGCAGCAATTGAGCCACTATTACCGTAAACCAGGGCTGACTACAGCTTAGGACATCACATGGCAGTGTGTGTTCAAATGTGGTGGCTAAAAATATCCTTCCTTCTTCCTCCTCTCAGGCACAGATGCCCCAGTGTGAAAGGAAGAGTCACTCTGGCATAGACTTGATTAGATCTGTAGCAGACATGGGGATTGGCTGCAAAGGAATGCTTTATGTTTGACCTATACAGAGAGCAGCAGTTTTTAACAGTTGTTGAGATAAATAAGTGTTTGTGCCTTTTAGATACATGTATTTTTTTTACAGTCTCTGAAGGGTGTCTGTGAATCTTTGTTTCATTTTGTTGCTTAATTTATCTGTATTTATTGGTACTTGGGGAAATTTTCAAAGCAAAATCCAGTTATATATGCAGTACTTAAACTAAATTTTACAGTTTTGATAAGTTTGGGGAGATCTTATGATAGTTCAGTTATGAGTCTTTATTTTTCTTATAAAAAAAGTAAGTTTTAAGTATCCGGACAATAAATTTAAATAATAATCCTTATCTGGGAAATCTCCTGGAGTCCAGTTGGAGGTATGGGACAGATGGATTTACTGGATGCTTTACTCAAAATTGTTTTGTAGCTAAGTGGTTTTGTTGCATGAAGTCAGTTCCTTCATTTCAATGGATTTATGATTTAAAAGAAGAGAGCACAATGTCAAGTGTGAACATCTAAGCCAGATACCCCAGTGCAGAGACTTTGAATATGGGTTCCCAAGTTACGTTTTAGCTGTGGGTCAGTAATGGATGTCAGCGGTGTAAGTTTTTTTGAGAGCTGAAATTTTACATGACTGCAGTTGTCATAGTAATAGCTACTTGCCTTCAGAGCAGCCACCAGAATTCCAGCCTTGTGCACATGACTGCAAAGCTGTCCTGAATTTTAGGTACTTCAGTAGAAGTCTTTTTTGCTTGACTAAACATTGGGAGCAGCTCCAGCAGTGTCTATTTGAGACAGTGTCAGAAAAAGTTATTTTGTAGATATCTGTGTTGTGGAGGTGACTCCTTGACATGATACATGAACATGGAGCTTTGTAAAGAAAGCGGTATGTTCTGCTGTCTGTGGAAGAGCTGGAAAGGGGAAAACAGGGGTGCTTACAGGGTGACTGTGTGTGTATAAGCTCCTCTGGTATATAAATGTAGAGCATGGATAGTTCAGCTCTTGGCCAGTGTGGGAATGGAGCTGTGACAGCTCGTTTAAATGATCCTAGAAAGGACAACTGGCTATGAAGATAGCATCGGTCTGGGTGTTAAGTCCTCAGAGCAAACAGAGCCACTCAAGAGGGGAGCTGTGGAGGATTCATTATTACAGCAGGAGTCCCCTGAACAGGCTGTACATGCATGTGTGTAGGCAGTTTACCTTACTGTGCCTTTTATCCAGCTGAGTTTTTCCTGGTCACAAAACTTAATGCGTGCTGCAGCAAGGCTTCGTCAGTGGCATTTGGCTTCAGGCCAAGCGTTAATGAATACCCCAAGCCCTGTGTGATTTGGATCCTCCGAATCTCTTAGCGTATCTTCAGAGCAAGATGAAACTCATTAAAATAATTTCCATTTGGGCATTAGAATTTCTGATAATTTTTAATACCTACTGCCAAAAGTACAAATGTGTGGTAATGTCCTTCATGCGAAGCTACAATTCATTAATTTTTTTCTATTTTTGGAAAAAGAACAGACTGCCATATCCCTTAACTGCTCTCTGATGGTAATGCATTGGGTTTACAGTGCGCCATCTTATCAAAGGTTCGATCTGTGCAGTCGTTGATAAAGGAATGCACGCTATTGCATGAGATTTGGTTTATTAGAAACCACTTCAAAATGTGTATTGTTTGTGTTCTGTTGTACTGTAAATCACTCTAGCGATGGTGGCTGAGGTACATAACAACCAAACTTCCTGGGCATTCAAGCTATGCGTCAAAGTCTTTGCATAACTGAGATGTAGATCTGGGCTTCAACCTGTGCCCTCTGTCTCCCTGATCTCTATGCAATTCACTTTCTTACAGAGCTGTTTTTAATCTCCATCTTCCCTGCTCAGCATCCCAGAGCTGCCTGCTAGTGTCATCTACCTGTATTTCAGATTCTGGAGTTGAATCAGGTTGTGCACAGAACGCCGTCTCGCAGTCAGTACAGTGGTTGTGAGAGATGAGTGCTGTTTTCTTGCTTAAAGGCAGTTCAGCAGACATCAGCTGAGCTGCGTCAGCTCTCCGTGTGCAGGCTTTTACCTCACAGCCTGTAACAGAGCCACACTTGAACTGCTCATGACCTGTGCTCAGATTGTCCTTGCTAAATGGCTGAACTGTAACACATGCTAAAATGATGCTTGTAAATAAATAAATGGAAGCTCAAAGTAGTAACTGCACAAAAGATACCTTGAATATTTGTATTCATATAATAGTACTTAGAATCTCTTATGTATTAAAGTCTCTTCAACTGAAAATATCCTGAACTAGGCCATAGAGGTGCATATCACCTTCACTGAGGAGATTCTGTTCTCTTCTTGCTTTACGAGGTTTCATTTCAGTCGGTGTTGAGGTTTTTCTCTTTTATGTGCAGCAGTCAGCAGCGCAACAGATTGGGAATTGATATGTCACGTGTTTTTGAAAGGCAGCAAAAATTGACCTTCAGAGTTTAATTTTCTGAAGCATTCCCATCAGCTATAGGAATTTTAAGGCCTGCATTTGCACTTGTCTGCTTTTCTTTTTTTTTTTTTATTTCCTCTCATCACCCTTCCAAAAGAGAAACCTAGTGAAATAGAAAAGAAAAAAGACGGAAACAGCGATAATTGCTTACGAACATTCTGGTCGTTTGATGGATATCTTCACCATAACTGCGTGTGTTGTAGTCTGTGATCTCTAGATCTTCATTCATGATGTCTCTTTGCATTTCCTAATCTCCCCTCACTCAGCAACACTAATCATGTGATACTTCTGTGACTTGAGGCTTTAAGGATATTTATCTGTCTTTTTTTTTGAACTCAGATCCAGCTTTTTGTGGGCCGTTGTCACAGAGTTCAAAAAAGAACCTCAGAAAGCTGAGAAAGAAAGAATTGAAGTTCTGGGGAAAAAAAATGTTGTTGTGGTGCTATATATTAAAGGGGGAGGGGGGGAGGCTCTGTGCGATGTTTACTTCCAAAACCAAGGAAAATTTTTTTGAGGAAATGTTGTTTAAAGTTCTAGTATGGCTTTATCTACAGAACATACCACTACTTTATTGGAGAGACTACTTTCAGTCAGTGTACCAGGCGTGTATATTGCCCTGTTCCAACTGACAAATTCAATGAAAAATAAAGCAGCAAAGTTTTTAGAGCAAGTGTGCTTTGAAGTATCAATTTGTGCTTTTTTTAAAGCTACCTGTTCGTGTGGCTCCTCTTCTGTGGCTTCTGATCTTTCATTCATTTTAGGATAATTACAATAAGAAAAATATCCTTTTAAAAACAACAACAAAAACCCCCACAAACGAAAACTTTGTTGATCAACATTTGCTGTTTGTATCTGTTTAACTTGCTCTATTAACATAAAAAACGCTCAACAGACCAGTCACGGTTTCTGCCGTCTAATTTAACCTGGTTTGAACTTGCATCAGCAAAACCTGCTGAAACCACCAGTTGCATCTGCAGCTGGGCCTGCGCTCCTGTTGTCATGAGGGAGAGTTTTGGTAAAATTCTCCACAATATAAATGTTGCCTAGAATCTTTAACATATCCAGTGTGCAACTGCTGAATTCAGGAACAAGTGATCATTAGAAGTGATAAAGAATCAGAGTTTCTTGAATTGCAGATTTTGGACAACATTTTGTGCTGGTGACAGCCAACTTAATCTTCGGCACAGATCTCACTGTAGTTATGTTACTAAAAGTACCTGTGGACTTTCTTACTAAAGCATGGGATTTTGGCAATAAAATCCTTTGGATATTCTAAATTACTCATCCAGCATTTTGTTCACCACACTTGTGAACACTCACGAGATGCAGTGGAGCAGGATGACTAGCAGCATTTTTCATAGTTTGAGAGAGCAGCCTTTGAAACAAGAATGGGAAGAATAAGCCAGTGCCTTCATCAGTTTTGCTGTATCTTTAAGTGTGGTAAGCTTGTTTTTTTTCTTTGCTTTCTTCAGGTTTTGAATGAAGAATGCGATCAGAATTGGTACAAGGCAGAACTCAATGGAAAAGACGGCTTCATTCCCAAGAACTACATAGAAATGAAACCACATCCGTAAGTAGATCTTTGGTGTTAGGGTCCCTTGCTCTTATTTAGTGCATCCTCTCAAACAGAAGAAAGATTGACTGTTGAGTTGTATCTCTGGCTGTAATGTTTTCTGTAATTCGTTTCACAGCTATATAGCAGGGTATTTTTGGAAGCTTTTCTGGTAGTTGGTCTAGTGTTTTGCTATAGGGTCAGGCAGACTGACCTTGGGGCAAACAGGCATAAACCAGCAGAAAGCTCTTTAGTAGTGAGCCCCAAGAAAAAAAACTGACTACATTCTTGTGATGATTCTCTGTTTTACTTAGCATAGCAGATTAAGAGTAAAAATTGCGGCATTCAGAACTCACCAGAAAAATGTTTGAGGATATCTGGAGCTGAACTCTTAGTATGTCTGTGTCACATCCTGAGTGTAGAATCACAGCTGTTTAGGCTGAACAGGACCTCTAACAGTGATCTGGTCCAACACCTTCCTCAAAACAGGCCAAACTCAGAGAGCGTGTACTGTCATACAAGTCTGGTTGCATTGTTTTGCAGCTCCAGAGAACTGTATTTGAGTAACTACCTTGAACATTTCTCTTAGATATAAAGACTCTAGCATATGAAACTAGTAGCCTGTCTTGACATGTATTTCTGCTGAATTCTAGTTCTACAAACCTTTGAGAACCTTCAACATCTGAACAAGAGAACAGCAAGCTCTGGGTAACGGATTCCAAGGGAGAAAAGGTTTTAAGAAGGAGCACCAACACCTATAATCAGGCTTTTTACAAGGAGCTGTAGTGTTTCAGTTGTCTACAAAAACTGACTTATTAATTGTTGGCTGTAACTATATCATTAAAACAATGCACTTCCATTCAATCAGAAGTTTTTTTTCTAAAGGCTCTTTTGAACTAGTAGAAGGAAGCTTCTGAGGTGCTGTGTCCCAGGAAGGGGAGATGGTATACTGCTTCAGTGCAGCCAAGTGGGAAATGAAGGAAGGATGCACAAGGCAATTCTGAAGTTGTTTAAAGCCTTGTCTGCTGCAGTAACATGTCTGGTTTACCCTGATTGTGCTAGTCCCCTGCACATCACAAATGTGCATGGCGATTTCTCTCTGTCATTGATTTGAATCATCATATGTCTTCTCATAAGTTTGTAGGCATTTGAGTTACACTGCGTTGATGTCTCCTGTGATGACGATGATCAGCTCTATAATATTCCATGGTATTTTGCTTTAGAGGGATAGAGCTGTCAGCTTTTAACTTTTTGATATCAAAAGAGAATGAACAACATCTGAGCCTGCAAGTGGGTGAATTTGGTAGTGTTTTTTAAGCATAGTTTATTTGACCTTTTCTGAAGATGTTTAAACTGCTGATGGCAGCTGGATGGAGTTAGGTCCCTGTGTCAGCAATGCTGGGAGTCTTAACTAGTGCATTAACAACCCTGGGAAATTATGCAAAAGTTTTTATAGCATAATGTTAGCTTAGCTGTAATGCAGAACACTTTTAAGTAGTCATACAGGTCATACAAAAAGCAAATTGCAGGCAGCTGATGAGATGTGAGACAGAGCATGTTCCTTTTGTCAGTCTAGTATCAAATCATGTTGTGAAATGGTGGCACCAGAGCTTTTCAAGAGGATTTGGAAAGAAAGCAACTGAAAATGGCTTTAAATCTTGTCCTAGGATCTGAGACTTAAATCCTCCAGCCCCACAGGTAGTTTTAAATACAGGGTGTTTTTTTTTCTTGCTTGCATTTTGCAAATCTTACCATTTGCTTTGTAACTAGTAGCAAATGAAGCTGAAAGGAAAATGTGGTGCCTCTCGGTCAGTGGCTGAGTCACCTGCGCTCTGAAGGGTTAATCTGAGTTACCACACTAATTAACAAAGCAAAGATGTAAGTAGCCATAGGCATGATACTCAGAGAAGAGCTGTGGGGAACTGTGGGCAGGGAGCCCTCTTGGGAAGGCACTACAGTGCAGTTCAGTGGCAGGACCACCTTTCTGTCTTTAACTGTGGCAGGAGAATAATTTGCTCTTTATGAAATGGCCTGGATCAGACTCATGGTGCATGTATCTCAAGTTCATAATCAGCTCTTCTTGAAGATCTTGCTCAAGTCTCACTTTGCATTATTGTAACTTGCGTGGAGGAAATCAGCCAAGCTAAGTGGTTGTGCGAAGTAAAGCCAGAAGAATTGCCAGACTGCCAATTGGAGTGAGTCTAAACGCGATGTGAACTTCGTGTTGTGCCAGTTAGTGCATCTCCCTCTAGCTGTGCAGCATCAGCAGTAATGCTGGGATTTGGTTTTGCAGTGCTGACTGGATGAGTTTCGCCTGTGTTACAAAGCTGGTTGGAGACAAGCGTTATCAAGCTTAGCCCTTCGGCAGGGAAACTGGGGGAATGTCCAAGAGAATTAGGCAAAAAAAAATGGCCAGGACATGCTGTGATTTTTATTAACTTTTCATTCATTCTGTAGCAATGATTCATATATGCACAACGCTTCTGATGCTTTACAAGTATGTTCTTAAGTAGATGCTAGTCCTTCAAAATAACTTTTCCTTTCATCTATGGGGATTTCTTTTAAACTTTGTTTAGAATTCAAGCTCCTTTTACTCTGAATGGCTAAAGTGGTAGTGAAGTTATAAAACTGCAAGGGAGTTCAAGAATTGTGAATTTTTTTATTCAAGTCTTTCTACTTAAAGTGAAATGCCCTAGAAACAGCTGGCAGAAAACTTCAAAAATTTTATACTGTTACTTTGGAAGTGTAACTTCCTTTAATCAAATTGTACACTTTGTAGTGATTCAGTAAAATTTAAGGGGGAAATAGGGTATAGTTCTGGGGCTTTTGGAAGGGCTACAGAAGTTCTGTTGAGCTTTTTCAGGCTTTCCTTCTATTTGACAGAGTAGGGTGAGGTGTTTTGGTTTTGTTTTGTTTTTAAATTGGGCTTTCATTTTCAAGTAATATGCGAGTAACTGAGAATTACTTGAGAACTAGACAGAATTAAAACACTTTGTAGACAAGAACTGTGGCAAGATGTCTAAACCCATAATATAAAGCTTGCTTTATATAACATTTGATAGATGCAAAATTCAAGACTTCCTTATCTTTCTGAAAATTGAGTCAAAAGCCCAGGAAACAAAATACTACCTTTGAATTCTGAAGGAGTTTCACATAATGGTTTCTGTTGTTGATTTTTTTGAAGGCAGCAGAGTGCAGTGAGAGACAGGTAGATGCTCTCTATGCTGTCTCTGCCACCACCTTGGGTGCTGAAAAGCAGTGCAGATGCTAAACCACCAGGAAAGTACTAAATGCCATGAAGTTTATCACTGGAAATAGGATTGTGGTGGGAGAAAACTTTTCCTTTTCATTCCAGGGGATAAAAAGTCCACAACAAGTAAAAGATATCTATAGGTGATCATGGAAACCGAGTTTGTAAACATGATGTATCACTTTCAGTGCCAAAATGCTTTTCATAATGGAGCTGCATAGCTAAGTGGAGTGAATACTCTTTCCAAGGAGGATGTCATGTTGCATGTAGTAGAAATATATCTGTGGACTCATCATCCTTGATATAATGCAGGGATGTGTTTTTGGGTATGGTGAGCAGATACTGAAGTCAGTAGGAGTGAGGGCTGCTAGTAGCTAGAGAGTCTGGTAATGAAGTAATCGGTTCTCCTTCACCTCCAGAAATAGCTGCTGCTTAGAGAGGGACATCTGGTGACTTTGATTTCATGGATGCTTCGACTTCTCTTAAAAGCTCTTTTCCAGGGATGGTTCTGCAACTTTTTGCTGAACTAAAACCTTCTCTGTAGAAAGTAAACTTTGTGACTGGAGCCCTTGTTATTAAATGTTCTTCTTTAAGGTCAATCATCTGCATGGTTCTAGGCTGTGGTAAGTGCTTCTATCCTGTGTGATCTGTTACTCAGAACCGAAAGCTGTATTTTTTGGTTGTGAAGATGGTTCTGCTTTTCCCACACCATGTGACCTACCACTTAGCCCTGGTTTGCTTTTAATCTTGGATTAGTCTGAAGTGTAAATGTAAATGTGGTTAAAAATCCCATGACCAGGGGTTGTTGGTCAGTGCTGATGATTGGTTTCCTGGGGTACGCTCACCCTTGGTGTCGTGGACGTGGTCAGTCTGTGTCTTTGACTTCTATGCAGCTGTCAAGAATTTCAGATGTGGCTTGATGGTGCAGCTATTTCATGTGACTTCTTGTGTAAAAACTGCTAGGTTGTCCTGACTGAAGGAGAAAGCAAGCAAATAGGCTACTGAAACAAGTATTATCAGCATCTTTCCTAGAACTGATTTGCATGCCCTGGATTGGCTTTCTGACACACGATAGCTGACTTTGACCGTAGTGCTCTGGCAGAGGTCAGAAAGATTGGACTCTGGGCTGCAGGAACAGTCAGCTGCTGAATGAAACTGCTCATTCTCGCTGCTGAAGTAGCCGCGTCTTACCACCTGATCTAAAAGAGACTAGAAGAAATTGGGTTTGATACAAAATGCACTTTCTACTTGTGCAGGATGGTTCAATCCATAGACAGGGTCTTGCTTTTAGAGCTGTGATGTTTCTGAAGAGACACCTGTGAGTGAACTCCCAGTGTTTCCCTTGCATTTTGCAAATACTACCTTTTTTTTAAGATTCCTACCTGCTAAAATAATTATATTTCTGTGCTTAATCCTTATTAATTTAAATTTTCTGTAATATCTGCTCTTTAAATGATGAATTAAGGTATGGGTGAGTTCTCCTTAGGAGGCATAAGTAATAAAGGACACTGTGTAATTATCTTTGGGTACTAATAATAAAATAAATGCTGCTGTATCATAGGGAAGTTTCATAGTGACCGTCCACCAGTGCAGGACTCCTTTTTTGTCACTGTGTTGATTGAATCATACAGTTTGGACAATTAAGACTTTGCATAGAGAGAGACATGAGACTTTATTCCTTTGTGACAGAGGAAGGGACTTGAGTTTCTCACTTTAGCTAGGCATTTAATCTGTTTGACTTTAGGTTATGAGCCCTGGTTACTAAGACTTCAGTGCAAACCGCAGCAGACATAATAACTTTGTCCAAGGTTGACGCCAGTTCCCAGGATTTTCATCTTAGTCTCACAAAGCGGGACTTTGCTGTGAAGCAGTCATGTACATTAGGTTCTCATTGTGATGTTCTCTATGCTAAACTGCAGATACAATAGGGTGCAAAACACTGTGAATCATGCATTAAATTTTGAGCAGGTTTTTTCCACCTGTGAAAATAAATCCCGTAATTTGAGAATTTCACTCTTACCACGTCTCTGCTTTGCTAAATTGGTTGAAACAGGGTTATTGCAAGCACCTGCTCACCAAGTCACGGTTGCTTCATTGCCAGGATGAAACACTGAAAAGCTGTGGTTCAGGAGCCAGTATTTGAGTGGCAGTGAAGTTATTTCTGTTAGGAGTCACTTCATCTCTGTGTGAATATCTACATCTGGCTCTTCTATGAAAGGATTAAAATTCTTAACTTCCTCTGTTGTTTTCTTTTCCTCACTCCACAGGTGGTTTTTTGGAAAGATTCCCCGAGCGAAGGCTGAAGAGATGTTAGGCAAACAGAGACACGATGGTGCCTTCCTCATCAGGGAGAGTGAGAGTGCTCCTGGGGACTTCTCCCTCTCAGTCAAGTAAGTAATGCCCTGAAGCAATTGTGTGTGGTAATCAGGCCATCTACTGCTCATGTGGATTCATGAGTAAAGGACAAGTGACTGTCAATGCTGAAGAGCAGGAATAATCTTCCAGATGCCCTGTAGCAGTCCTGTTCTTCCAGTGATCCTTATTTATTGCCTCTTTTTAATAAAATAATAATATAGATAAGATATGCTCTGGTCTGTAATACGCCTAGAGGGGTGATCAGGTGGCATGTTGCTGTCTGGCTTGTGTAGTCTCAGGCACTATCTGCTGGTTTGTTTGGGGATCCCACTCTTTCTTCTTCCAGCCGCACAGTGCCCACTGTGTACACGTTCTCTCCCATCCTCTGTTATTCCTCCTCTGCAGCACATGTTATTCCACTATCTTTTCTCTTTATGTAGTAAGTACACATTCAAATATGTTTTCCTACCTTGCCTGTCTGAATTCACTGTAAAATAGAGGTATTAGAAACTTGAAAGTGTACGTGACACAGTTCAACGTGGGTTCGGAGTGGGAGGGGTTTATGTGCTCAGCAGTTGATTTTTGCCTTTTTTTTTCTGTAAACTTCCCCTTTCCTACCAGAAATGGACAAGATTTTCTTTAGAATCCTAACAATAGTATTTGATAATTCATGCACTATTCCTAGTTTGCTCCATTTTCTGTGGCTATTGGTGATCTCAGTAGGACTTTTTTTTTTTCTGGTAGTCTTTGGTTTGTAGCCAAGGTTTGGTCCTCCTGTACAGCAGCACTGAGTCATGCCAGCAGACTGGATTAAAGCCACGGATTTTAAGAGATGTTTATATTTTTGTCTCGGATACAATCATCAGAGCTGGAATATTAGATATGAATGGAAGCTCCATTCCAGAAAGTGCATTCCTTTAAGAAGTGTAGTTCTAGTAGCATAGCTCTGCCTGCCTCTTAGCTTAGTGTTGCCACCTGGTGGTAAGGCCTCAGCTGATTTTTTTTTTCCTGTTTAATTTAGAAAAGTCTTTTTCCTAAAGAGCGATCTGCAGGATTTGAAATAGTGAGAATCTCTCAGGTTGAGGAGAGGAGAGCAGAGGCAGTACTCGTGAGTTGTTTCACGATAGCTTTGTAGCCAAGATACCATTTGTTTTCAGCCAGTGCATAGAGGCTATGTACCAAGTGGGGAATAGTTGCCTCCTGTTTTCAGTGTTTTAGATTGAAGGAAAAATACTCATGTGACATTTGTCTGGAAAATCCCCATGGACTTTTTGGAGTTCCTCTTTATTCAGAGTAAAATTGCTGGAAAAGTAGCTTCAACTGAATGCCATCATTTGTCAGAAAGAATTGTTAACACAGAATTGGAGTTGCTGTGTTCCATGTGCTGCATCACCTTTTGAGCATTTTCTGCTCTTTGTTTTTGAAGAACCTGAGAGATCCTTTTGTTTTACAAGGCAGTCTTTTGCAGAAGTCCAGACTGGCTGCCAAAACTGACAATCCTACCCTCCTTGTGGCAGTGTTTTCCCAGCAGTTTACCCATAGTGGGACTGGTGCTTGTGTGTATTGCATTATCACACGCACCCACTGGTGCTGTGTGAGGGAGGGACTGAGGCAATGAGAAGTACAAGACCATAGCAAGAGCAGCACAAACCTAAACTGGCTCAAGTCAGTTGTGAAATTACTGTGTGTGAAGAGCTAAACCAAAATGCTTCTACCGTTTGACTTTGGAATCTTGTATTTGGGAATGTGGAGTGGAAGGCACCATGGTGAGCTCCTACAATTTGACCTTCCACTTGTACTGCAAAGTCTGTCTGAGGTATCTGTGCACTGTCTTCAGTGACTCAGGTGACTGCATACATATATCAGTGCCAGCTGTGTGGCAATGTAGTATAAAATAAAAAGTTGAAATACTGTATGTCGTCCAGGATAAAGAGGGTTGTGACACTGAAATCCTTTATGAAGAGACCTTAAACTTCTGCAAATTAAGAGTGGTTTGGAAAGTTGTGCTTAGTAATTAATAATGTGCTTTTTTATGTTCTTCATTCTTTCTGCACAGGTTTGGAAATGATGTGCAGCACTTTAAAGTGCTTAGAGATGGAGCTGGCAAGTATTTCCTCTGGGTGGTGAAGTTCAATTCTTTGAACGAGCTGGTAGATTATCACAGATCCACATCTGTCTCCAGGAACCAGCAAATATTTCTCCGGGACATTGAACAGGTGCCACAGGTAAGAGAAGTGGCCTCATGAAGTACACTTTCCAGACTATTGCAACCACAGTCTGAAGTGTGATTGCATCTGAGAGTAAGTGAGTAGGAATGGAGAGAAGCTGACTGACATTTTTCTTGTCTGTGGAAGCATATCTTTAGATCCTACAGCCAGAATTATACTGGGAAATAGACTTTGCACAAACATCCTGCTTACCTGCTAACTCCTAGTCCCCTCTTCAGTTCTGGCAAAGTGTTATTGTTGCTGCTTGAACACTTGGCTTGTCTTAATGTTTATGGATACTGTTGCAGGAAGGCCGTCTGATTCCTGTGATTTAAAAACAGTTTTACTCCTGTTTTAGGAGACGGTAAGCTGCTTCGTAGCCAGTGGAGCTTTGGTGCTGGTCTTTCCTGAAGAGATGGTTACAGGTGGTAGCATATGGAGCATCTCTAACCTGCTGGTTTGGATCTAGCCAGTGTTGAAAGAAACCCAAATCTACTGCTCAGTGCCAGCAGAGCAGCTTGAGTGTATCTAGCTCTTTGTTTTGTTTCATTTCCCAGAGCAATCAAAGTGTTATGTTGGATGTAACGGGATCTTTTTGTCAATTTTGGATAAAAACATTTTGCCTCCATGTGCAGTACTCTAATTCCAGCTTGAAGACAAGAGGTGTGGAACTCGTACTACTCTCCAAGTGCCATGGGCACCCTTTGCCACAGTTTGTCTGAATTAACATCTGGCTCTGTGCTGTCGGGTCAGAGATAAGCAGAGGATGAGAAAACAGCTGGCTGAAGTGGCAAGCATGAAGATACCCTCCTAGCCTCATGATTTTAAGAATACAAATGCATTTTAAATGAACAGTTAACTTTTCCGTAAGAACGGAAGCGTTTGCTGACCAGGCAAAGTGCTCTGCAACAGAATTTCTTGATGCAGGAGTTTTAAGGAAAAAGTGTAAAATGCCAACATCCAGTTTTTAGGTAGAACTTTCTGTATCACAGTGTTAGGTAGATAAGTAATATTCATGCTATCAGTTAGTGAAAACAGGATGAAAAGCAAAAAACCCCATTGTATGGCAATAGAGTACAGAGTTACAGCGAGTCATGAAGACTGGGAAATAATAGGAAAGCATCTGAGTCATCTGCTATCATTATTTTGGCTCTTTCACAGAAACTTGACTTCTTTTCTACAGTCTTCTCTAGACCATGCTTTCCTGCTCTCAAGCATCTTGTTACAGGTGATGGAAGCTGGCTTGCAAGGAAATGAAATGACCCAAATGCTTATTGCTAAACTCTGGTGTAAGTGAAGCTCCTTCCTGAGGGAGGAGGTGTCTCAAGTGCTGTGGATGATTCTCACTTTGTGTATCTTTTTCTTTCCCCTTTCAGCAACCAACATACGTTCAGGCCCTGTTTGATTTTGATCCTCAGGAGGAAGGAGAGCTGGGCTTCCGCCGTGGAGACTTTATCCAAGTCCTTGACAATTCTGACCCCAACTGGTGGAAAGGAGCCTGCCACGGACAGACGGGCATGTTTCCACGCAACTATGTGACCCCAGTGAACCGGAACATCTAGAGATAAATATTAGAGATTATTTAAAGAAACCAGAGAAACCGTAAATACACATACAGAGCCTAACTGCAGCCAGTGACCTAAAATCACACGGCGATAAAACCCGAGTCACCTTTCACCGTGAGGTGATCCTCCTTCACTCAGTACGGAACTTCAGGGGTGGCGGGGAGGGAAGAGTTCAACTTACACACCAAAACTTATCTTAAAAAAGCAAAAAAAAAGAGAGAGAGAGAGAAAAATGAAAATAACAAATTTCCTCAGCTGCTCCTGGGTTACCCCCTTTAATTCACTCTTCTTGTTTCCCCCTCCTGCTCTGTCCATCAGTGCATGAAGTTTTAATGCCATATAAAGTCCTAGCCATGCAGTTAAAGGAAAAGGGAGAAGCTCTGCTGGTATTTTCTCTCTCTGCAAATGGTCTTCATTTGACATGAAGGGACATGAGAGAAGAACCAAATCCACAGTCCTGCCTTTAAAAAAAAAGTGCAAAAATGATCAGTCTCTGCTTTTGCCTTCAACATTCAGCTCTTCTTGCCTGGGAAAGATATGAGGTGTTAATCTAATTTTTACTGTCTCTTCTCCTTTGGCACTTTCTTCTGAAGCTCAGCAGTTTCCAAGCAGGGGAAGGGAGAAGAATTGTGTGGCTTTTTTGTTTTGTTTTGGTTTTTTTCCTTTTGAGTTACAGAGCTGCTTTGAGATACTCCAACCTACAACTGAAGTCTGTTAACGCTGTGCTGACAGCATTTTTGGTTTTTCTTAAAGGTGTACGGTTGAGCACACTCTGCAATTTTTTTCCATAGTGCCTTTCCCTTATTTTCTTTTTTATTTTTTTTTAAGTTAAAAGGACAGTCCACAGCTTTTCAGAGGGTTTTTTTCTGCCTATGTGTAAATAAGTACATTTCGGGGAAGGGTGTAAAGGAGGGTGGTTTTATCAATGGACATTTGAGAAAAATCTACAAACAGAGATGGAGCTTTAATCTTAAGATTTGTCTTACTGTTCAATTTTCCTTATTCCAAGGAAAATAAAATCAAGGCATTCAAGTGGCAGCTTAGACTGCTCAGAGTTGGGGAGCTGCAACCAGGAGCCTCAAACAAAGTAAGAGAAAGGGGGAAGATACGACCAGGGAAAATGAGGAAGAATATTTTGGGGAGGGAGGGTTAAGGGGGGAATTTGAGAAATAATAGCCCTGAGAAGTCCTGTAAAATGTACATTCCTGTGTTGGAAAACTTTATAATGCAGAAAAACCTCAAGAAATAGTGCTTGAAAAAACTTTATGCTATTAGTGAATGTTTCTATGTGATGCATGTAATCAGCCTGTCTCTTTGGCCTGGATAGGGAATATTTGCAGTCGTGTTGCTCTTGAAAAGTGGGGTTGGCATCACTGTTCTCCAGTTTCTCCTCCCTCCTCAGGTCAGTGTTACTGTTGAAGTAGATTCCCCCACCCCGCTCCCCATTCACAGCAGGCTGTGTGATGACTGTAATCCCCGCCCCGCACCATAATGGCCTTCGTTGTGGCCGTTTGCTCCTCCACCAGAGCAGTGTGACGTTAAATTGGTCAGAAAGGAAAGCAATCAAGCTGCACCGCTCTCTGTGCCAATCTTCAATTGCATTATTTTTCCTTTTGATGGCCGTTTGGCTGGATCCCTTCACCCCACCAACGAATCCAAAAACTGCAGCGGAGATGTCCTCCTGCCCTGCCGAAGCACAGGCAATCTTTTGTTGGAGGGTGCCTTTTTTTGTACTAAGTGTTACAGACGTTTTATTCCTGAGATGGACTCTGCCTTACACTTTAATTTTCCAGCAGGTGAAAGAGAGAGCTATCCTGTAGAGTATTACTTTCTCCCCCTCTCCTTGCTAGCTGTAACTCACTTTTTTCCTTCTTTGTAAAGTGATTGGAAAAGGAATCTGTGGCATTCTACACCTGGACCATTTGATTGTTTCCTTATTTTGGAATTGGTGTATATCATGCAGCCTTGCAGACATATGTCTTGTGTGTGTATATATATAAAAAAAAATCAGTGTTTAAATAAAAAAGGCCTATGTACTTAATCCTTTAACTCTTCAGCAGCATTTGGTAGATAGTAATTAACTGTGAATAATAAATATACATTGAATTCTTCACTTGGGCATCTGTCTTTCATTTCAGTTAACTGACCAAAATAGAAGTTATTTACTTAATTTATAGGATATTAAATTGCTATGAGAGGGAAAAGCTGTAAGGGGTGCGCTCTGGCCTGAAGAGCTCAGACCCTTCAGCATAGTAGTTCAATCTCGGTGTGCCTGGCTGAATTCATTACTGTTTCAAGCTAAGCCGATGGAGAGCTGTGTCACTTGGCACGTCTGGCTTTATCGATGGTGAGGAAGAAAAAAGAACGATCACGTCACTTCCAGGATTGAAGGCCATGTATTTGTCAGCTGAATGGGAGGATGGCACTTGTTGTTTGGGGGGGGATTTTAAAGGTTTTTTCCTAACTGCTCAAGTGCCCCTGTGGTGTGGGCTGTAATGTCATAAGGAGCCAGTAATGGAGAACAATACACCACTTATTCCTGGAGCATCTTGCGTGAAGGACGGGGGGGAACATGGGCGTATGGCTTGTGTGAACAGGGCTCAGGCTGCCCCGGGAGATTTTGCTCTGCTTGGTCAGTGCCTTGCAGATCTGTTCACTTCTGGTGCCTGAAGAAAGAGAACTGCTCAGTTGTGCTCACGAGGTGTGTGGGCAGCTCTGCAGGTTACCTGTTGGGCTGTTGCTTCTGCAGCTTCTCTCCAGCCTTGTGTTCAGAAAGTGCCTGTGAATTTTGTAGCGTTTTGACAGACAATAGGAAAAGGCTGACTGACGTGAGGGTGGGGTTTGGTTTTTAACAGTTGCTCGTAGTTACGATGCTCAAATACAGATGTAGCCAAGGAGCTGTGGTTGCTCAGAAATGCCTGGATATTCCCATGATTAGTTCTTTATTTTTCATTTGTGCTAGTAAGTCAATATAGAAATTACACTGTGCTTCGGAGCTCTTGGCTTTTCTGTAACACTGCAACAGAACGTGCTCCTCAAAATTGTGTTATTCACACCTTGGGCATCTAGTGAAAAGTTGAGAGTATCCTCCTCTCCTTGTGCTTTACAGAGGGAAGAAAAACTGCTGCTATTCTTGTGTAATGTCATGGCTGAGGCCAAAGTGGATGAACCCCTGCAGCCCAGGCCTTTCTGTGCGGGCGTTTTCCTCCCCTGCTCACCAGTTTTGCCGTGTGGGTCAGCAAAGCTGGGGCTGACCTGTAAAAAATAAAAAAAGCCTAAATGCCCCCATATTTTCCTGTCATCCGCCTGATACAGCAAAGCAGCAGCAGGGGCGTGCCAGGATGCAGGGTCCGAAAGAAGAACAACAGCTCTGGGCCGAGCCCCCTCCATTTTGGAAGCGGCGCTCCCCCGTGCAGCGTTGCGGGGCGGGGCCAGGGGACTCCATTTCCCAGCGTCCCCCGCGGCGCGCAGGCGCGGTGCGGCCGGAGGTCCCGGCG
>NW_010177421.1:0-626 GCF_000695765.1 Mesitornis unicolor
TGTGGCGTGGGTCAGAGACCGTTGTTTAAAAGCACTGTGTTGAGAGTCTAATCTAACCCCACAAGGAAGGGTGTTCGTGGCGCTCTGCCTCTGGGGGTGTTTGTGAGGTTCAGTGTTTGAACTTGCCGTTTGTGCGGAAGCCCGCCAAAAAAAGCTTCAGAAACTTGTGAAGCTGCAGGCAAATAAACGAGTACATTTTAAGTATAAATGTTAAGGTCTTTTTGGAGAGAGGTGTGTGTGAGAGAGGGGGAAGTTTATATGTCTCCGTGTGTCTTATGTGACTGAGAAAATGAAGGTATTGAAAAGGGGAGTGGGGCACTGAATCACTCTTAAATCAGTGGCACACTTCTTATGAGAGCTTACACTGGAAGCTTCCTCTGTGCTGTTTTAAAGTCTATTGCTTGATTAGTTTCCAAGTCTCTGTACTGACAGTGTGCCAGACTGCAGCCCAGGGTAACTCCAAGTGGCACCATGTTAATGCTAAAAGCTTTTACTAGGTGATAGCCATAGAGCCTTTCTTGTCTTACAGTTTCTGGTGTTGTTCTGAATGTGAAGCTCATGTATCCTACTGTAGCTATTTGAAAGCTACATTTATTTATTTAAAAGCTATTTATTGCCTATAAATA
>NW_010177422.1:0-316 GCF_000695765.1 Mesitornis unicolor
CGGTTCTGATCTAATCCGGTTCTGGTCCCTGATCCGGTTCTGTTTGGATCCGGTTCTGGTCCCTGATCCAGTTCCAGTCCAATCCAGTTCCAGGTTCTGATCCGGTTCCGGTCCAATCCAGTTCCCGGTCCAATCCTGTTCCGGTCCAATCCAGTTCCCGGTCCAATCCTGTTCTGGTCCAATCCAGTTCCCGGTCCAATCCGGTTCCGGTCCAATCCGGTTCTGCTCCGTCCCCTCCAGGTCCAGCTCCGGGCTTTGCTCCCCTCCCCCCCTACCCCCGTTTTGTACCGGAGCCCCCCCCCGCGGCGCCCACGTG
>NW_010177423.1:0-297 GCF_000695765.1 Mesitornis unicolor
GTCGTCGTCTTCTACCCCAGACTTTCCTGCCTCAGCGTTGTATTCTACCTCAGACTTTTCTCCTCAAGCATTGTCTTGTGCCCCAGACTTTTTTTCCGAAGCGTCGTCTTCTTCCCTGTCATTTTCCTCTTCCCCATTGTTATCTTCTTCCCCAGTGGTTTTCTTCTGCCCCAGACTTTTCTTTATAGTCGTCGTCTTCTACCCCAGACTTTTCTTCATACTCGTTGTCTTCTGCCCCAGACTTTTCCCCTTAGGCATTGTCTTCTGCTCCAGTCGTTGTCTTCTTCCCTGTCGTTC
>NW_010177423.1:536-809 GCF_000695765.1 Mesitornis unicolor
CGGCCTTCCCTGCCCAAGCGTTGTCTTCTACCCCAGTCATTGTCTTCTTCCCCATCTTTGAATTCTTCCCCAGTTGTTTTCGTCTGCCCCAGACTTTTCTTCATAGTCGTCGTCTTCTTCCCCAGACTTTTCTCCCCAACCGTTGTCTTCTGCCCTGAACTTTTATCCCCAAGCTTTATCTTCTGCCCCAGTCGTCTTCTCCCTGTCGATGTCTTCTTCCCCATTATCTTCTGCCCCAGTCGTCTTCTCCCTGTCGATGTCTTCTTCCCCATT
>NW_010177424.1:0-6536 GCF_000695765.1 Mesitornis unicolor
AGCCATTTCACACCCAGGTTTATGTCCTGGATACAAACAACTTGTGTATATCTGCAATATATAGGTATATATCTATATACATATATATGTATCATTATTCTTTAATTCCATGGCTTTATGTTCCACACAGTTGAACAGGCTCCAGAGGAGGAAGAACAAAGGGGGTGGGGGGGAAATGGAACAGAGGGGGAACAACTCAGGGCTGCTTTGGTTATATCCTTACTGTTGGGGTTTCCACACTTTTTGGGGGTTATGAGCCACCCTCAGGAGCCGGGGTAAGGCTGTGGATAAATCCAGGAGAAGCTGTGGATAAATCCAGGAGAAGCCAACACCAGAGAGCAGCGAATACTGTAGGTTCCCACCCCCATGCAGAGTGCAATTAGAAGGGGTAATTAATACTGCAGCGGGGCAAGGGGACATGGGGGGGGTGTGTTTGGCCTCTGGGGACCCGGTGCCAGAAGTGCCACAGCACCGCACCTCCCAGGGGAGGCTCAGCACCTCTCACCCAGGTCATGGGGGATCACCCCTGGGTAAGGAGGGGGTTGATATGATCTGGAAAACACAAGGGGACAACCAGTAAGGGCTCCCTGGAAGCAGAAGCAGAGGATGGAGGTGGAAGGCCCCTCTCTCCACAGAGGGATGTGGTCGCCATGCCCTGGGCAAGTGGCTGGGGATGTGTTTATCCCAGGGTACCACCTTTCCTAAAGGTTTCCTGTCCCTCACATCGTGTTTTGTCAGAAATTAAAGTCTCTAGGGACAATTAACTTCATCACAATGTGTCCAGGGGCTGCCCTGCCCAAGCAGCACAGATTTCCCATATTAAGTTCCCAGTGGACTCCCGAAGAGGCACAGAGCCCTCGAGCATCAGGTCCAAGGTGACAGCACGCAGTGTGGCCAGTGAGGAGGAGGAAGGCAGGAGGAGGAGGAAGCATGTGCAGGGCCCAGCCCGCAGAGAGCCGGTGTCTCAGGAATTGCTCTTGTGAAGCCAAAAGAGCTAGAAAAAAGAAAAACAACCAAAAACCCAACCAAAAATCACCATTAGTGTTGGCAAACACCCACGGTGGGTAATGTCTGAGCTGCATAGAGAAGGCTTTGTCTCAACATGGCAAGGAAGAAGGGGTGAGGGGGGGGAAAGAAAGTGCTTTAATCACCGGGAGGACAGAGCTCGGAGGGGAAAGGCAAGGAAGCAGCCCAGGAGCGGGGCTGAGCGAGCGATGGGGTGCAGGACGTCACCCCCCACAACTCCTCCTTTCCCAGCTGCTTATGGGAAACAAGTCTCTCGTGAGCCATCCTCAACACTTCTTCTTGAGCAGCTCCTGGAGATAGCGGGCGACCTCTGCAGCCGACTCCCAGGGGACGACAGTGGCCTGGAAAGCCCCAGGCTGCTTCTTCTCCATCTCTTGGACCATCCGGTGCATGGGGTAGCCCTTTCGGGGGAAAGCCACATCAGCAGAAGTCAAAGTGACGGAAGGGCAGAAATCGTTGGCGCCGTCCCCCACGTAGAAAACCCTCTCGAACTCCACCTCCTCCTGGGCTCTCTCGGCCAGGTACTCGGTGAGGATCTTGCGTTTGCACATGTTGGCCGGGCAGTCAAGGCACTTGTGGCTGTGGTAGGGCCCCAAGGTGAAGTAACCCCTCTTGTCAAAGCTGGACGGGTTGCTGAAGACCTTGCGGAAGAGGGAGTAGAAACCGGCCGCCCTCAGGTTGCTTTCGATGCCGAACATGTTGGCGTCGGAGATGAGGATGATCTCGAAGAGCTCGTGGTTTTTGGAGAGGAACTGGAAGAGGTCGGGCATGCCGGGGGACAGGGGGATGTTCTCATAGACAGTCTTGAAGTCCCCCATCTTGACCCCCTGGTCCCCCATGTAGGCCAGGACGCGCTGCATGTACTCGTTGTAGAAGCCCTCGCGAAAAGTCTGCCGGATGTGCTCCGGGAGCGCCTGCCCCGGCGCCGCCCGCACGATGGAGTCATCGCTGTTCTCGTTGATGATGGTCTCGTCGAAATCGAAGACGAGGAGGTATTTGGGGGGCCGGGGGCTGGCCATACCCACACCCTGCGAGGTGGAAGAATAAGGCTCAGCCATTAGATTAAGGCAGTTTGGTTCTTCGGCCCTGGCACGGCGATGGTGGCAACCATGAGGCTACCAAAGATGCTCCTTGGCTACCTCACCCTCAGGTGGCTTATTAGCCCAGCTGGGCCTGGTGGGGGGGGGTTAATCCCCTGCTGCCACCCCTCAGCCCTGGCCCTAAGGCGTTTATCCTGCCTATAAAGGGATCACTTTGTCACCGCTAATCCCGCTCCTGCAGTCAAGGCGGTCACTGGGCCGCGCCACCGCCGCACACGTCCTCCCATGGGACGCAGGGACGGGCTGTGCCTCAGGGTGCGAGGAGGGTCCTTGGGGAGGGATTTATTCCCCATTTTGCTCCTATCCCACCTCCATAAAAGGGTTTGTGTCCCCGCAGACCCCTCTTGCTACCAGGACAGAGGAAAATATTTTCCAGGTTGTTTTTTCTCCATCATCTAGGGCTGGTTTCCCCCTAAATTGGGCTCTGCAGGCTCTGGAGCATCTCGGGTTGCCTCCAAGCCACATCCTGCCCTCCTCTAAACCCAACCCAAACCCAGGTTGCCGACATGGTGCCAAGCCAGGGAGCCCCAGCCCACCCTCCCCTAAAGCCACCATGGCCCCAGCAGCTCCCGGCTGCTCCAGTCCCTCCCTCAGCCAGAGATTTGCAGGATGGGGACCCCATCCCTGTCCCCTGCCCCAGGGGGGACAACACAGGTGAGGACAGCACTGACCTTAAACAGGCATGGCAGCCCAACGCCCTCGCAGCACCTTTTCATTTTAAGAGCATCCCTCTGCAGGCAGCACCTCGCTGAAGGCAGCCCTTAGGGCTGGCCAGGCTGCAAATCACACACAAAAAAAGGGGAGTTTGGTTAAATGGCTTGGGTTTTCCTCAGCTGCCACTTTTGGGCATGGCCTGGCTCAGCATCCCATAGCGAACTCCCAAGCTCAGGACCTTTCGTACCAGGAACGGAGGAATCTGGGGAGCGGGCAGAGCCCGTTTAATGCCGCTGATCCCTTTTAATTCCCCCCAGCACCCGGGCTTTGCCGCACGTGAAAGCAGCCAGCAGGACGGCTCGGCAACAAACCTCAGTGACACATACCCCGTTCCAAAACCGCCCTGATTTTTCTTCCAGTGTAATTAGTTTGGGGTGCTTCTTTTAATGGAGTAATTATCCTGGCACGAAAGCGGGCGTGCAGGCAGCAAAGGCAGAGCCCGGGTTACGTCTCCGGATTTTTGCCGACCTCTTGTGGTCCACAGCCCTGAGAGCAGAGCGATGGGAAACCCTCAGAAAAAAAACCCAGCCCCGCAGCCAAACGCGGCTGGAAGCTTGAGCAGATGGTTAGCGGGAGGAATAACACACTGGGAGACGGGAAATTTGAACTGGGCACCAGTAGCTCAGCTTAGCTGGGGCGAGGAGGATTTCTGCGAGGGTTTGGGTTTTTTTTTTTTGCCATCAGCGTGACAGCAGGAAGAGTTTTTCAGCTGAAGGTGACTTGTGTGGGATTTGCCTGGTTCGAAGCCCAGCATCGAACTATTTTGGGCACAAACGCGATTCATGACTCTGCTAAAATAACAAACCACAAGTGCAGCGCCGAGGTGGCACACGGCAGGAGGAAGAGGGCCCTCACCACTAAACCCTGGGCTGAAATCTTGTGAAAAGCGACTCTTTGTGACGCCTTCAAGCCAAACACTGGTTATTTCTTTGTAGAAGCTTCCATCAAAAGCTGCTGTTTATTTGCAGACCTCGGCTGAAGGCAAATAATGCTACAGCCACAGCCTGGGAATGGGGTTGGCCACCACAATTTTCAGGTCCAAACCAAGAGAAACAGAAAAAAAAGATTAAATGAGAAAGAATAATTGTAATTTTTGTCATTATATTCTAAAGAGCTGCCAGCGCTGAGGAAATAACGTGGGTCTAAGCCTCAAGAAGATGTTGCAGCACCAAAGCAGCCCTAGAAGAGCTGGTTGACTCCATGGACACCGTTATGGGCAGTTGAAAGGGACAACGTGGTCATGGGGAGCTGACCTGTCTCAAAAAAAGCTCTTCTGGGCCCAAGGTTGTCGCATTTTGCAAAACAGGAGAGGCTGACAGCACCCATCGTGGATTAGGGGCAGATGAGGTCAAACAGACCTGAACCTCCATGCAGTCAATGGTCCCATCAGCTGTGGTTCCCCAAACACCTCCCACCCAACCACCTCTTCTGAATCAACCTTTTGGTACGGACACAAAAACCTCCCCTCTGAGCTGGGAAAAAGCCAGTTGGGTCTCTTCTGGCTCATTTTAGCTCTGTCTCCTTCCAGAGCTGACCAACAAGGGGTTGGAAGCAGCACTGCACACCTCAACCTCAGCAGAGCTCACAGCAGCTCTCCCCACCTCCCTAGCACTGCTTCGCTCTCCCTGAAGCCCCAGTGGGGATAAATCCAGTGCAGAGCCCCCAGCTTCCCCTTCATGGGAGAGGAGAGAGGCCCCCAGACCGTTTTCTATGGGGTTTCTAAGGAAAACGCTAATCCGTGAAGTCAGCTTGGACAATTGCTGCCCTCATCTACTGGCAGGAGATTGGAGCATCCCTGCCACGCTTCTGCTCTCAGCCAGCCCCAACGCTGCTATTAATCGTCCCCAAATGTGCCTTGATTTTATGCAAAGGCAAAATTAAAATCTAAGCCAGAGTTATTCCAGGATGGGAATTCTCAGGGAGCCTCAGGGGGCTGTTGTGCAAATCCCATCCTTACCCCATGAGCTGTTTCCCTTAAGATACAGAAAAGGGAGATAACGGCTTCGGGAGCGGCTCTTAATAAAGCAGCACTTGTCCAAAAAAGCACCCAGCAAATCTCCCACCCTAAATCACCCCATCAAGGGCACACGGCGTGGGATGGAGCAGGCGGCTCCATCCGGGGTAGGGAGCAGAGAGATCCCGGCAGGATCCTGTGGCGGCTCCTGGCACAGCTATTTCTGCACGGAGATGACTCACCCGGCGGCTGCTTCCCGGGGGGGCGTCCATCCACCTTCCGCAAAAAAGGGGCTCCCTCCAAAATAAAAGCAAAGCGGCCGCGCTTCCTACCATTATGCAAAGCCTGAGTGTTGAAACAGAAAACGAAACAGGTATTTGCTCATGAATCACATCGAATGTAAAGGCTTCGACTTAACCCAGGTTGGGATGGGGGTGAAAATATTGCAGATAAGAGCAGGAATTCTTGCTCACTGAGAGTAATTTCTGAGGACTGTTTATCCCCCAAAATCTTGATGTTTTATTTCCCTCTGGCAACAGCTCTGGTCATCCCTGAGAGCTTTCTGCCCTGAAAAGGCCAAGGGAGGCCAGGCTGGAGCCCCATAATATTCATTGCCCTTGTTCATCTCCACGGATCAGCTCTCGCTGACCTCTGCACCCCTGGGTGATTTATGGGATTAATCCCTAACGGGTTCAGCGCAGGACGAGCTGCACGGCGAGGAGCAGCACTGTGCTACGTCCCCGCTCCCTGCCACAGCATCAGACCCTCTGAGAGCCCCCACTGCACCCAAGTGGATGGGGATGGGGATTAGTGCCTGATTTTGGGGTCACCGCCTGATTTTGGGGATCAGCACCTGATTTTGAAGCCAGGAGCTGGTGAGCCTCAAAAGAGAGGGGACATAGGGGCATTTCCCAGTTGCAGGCACAGTCCCTGGGCTGGTTTTAATCACCCAGTGGACTCTGCTTTTGCCATTTTTAACCTTAAAATAAACATGTGATGTTTGTGATGCATGCAACATTTTGGTTGTTTTTTTTTTTTAAATTTTAACTCAAACCCCAACCACTGACATTGGGCAAACGCATTTGCCCACCCTCCAGCACAGCAGTAAGGGCAAAAACGAGAGGACAGAGCCCTGCTGCCCCAAAAGCAAAGGAGGCGAAAACCCCCTCTCTCCAGCACCATCGGACACAACCATCGGGATCACAAGACAATTTCACCCCTCCTGGAATAAAACCTGCCCCGCTCCCATCCCTGGCCTCCCGAAACAGAAGCAAATGAGCAAATAAATAACAAACCACCAGCCAGCAGAGCTCGGGTGGGGGTCTCACACCGTTCCAGCCACCTCCGCACTCCTCGCCCCTTCTTGTGCTCCGTGGCTCCTGCTTTATCCCAAATCCCCCGGGTAGGGGGTAGGGGGGGGAAGGGGAACGCCCTGGCCAGGGCTCGCCCCCCCGGCTGCGACGCCGCTCCCGGTCATCTCGGGTTATGGGGATGTTCCATTTTTTGATGGTGTTTATTTTCCCTGCCGCCTGCCAGGAAGCCGCGGCGTTACCGCAGCCAAGGGCTCCCGCTGCGGCCGCCGGGAACGGAGCTCTCCGCTCTGCAACAAAACCCCCCTGAAACAGGTGGTTGTGGCCCCAAAATGCTGCAGTTGGCAGGCGGTGGGTGCTGGATGGGTGGCTGGTTTGGGGGAGTCCAAAATTGGATCGCTGATCCCAGATCCCCACTGTGGTGCTGGATCC
>NW_010177425.1:0-13323 GCF_000695765.1 Mesitornis unicolor
CGGGCTGGGCCGAAAACAAGGAAGTCACGTGCGGCGGCACTCCGACCGCCCCGACCCGCCGCTGGCGTTTACGCTGCGCGTTATCTTTACTAACCCCGTCCTGTCCTTGTCATAACGGAATGAGGGCTTGATGGAGGACTGGGGAATTAAAAAGGTGTCAAATCTAAGGAAACAAGCCCACCGCAATTTTAACTTCTTTAAATTCTTTTAAGTACTTTAAATAGCTCTTCCAGTTTAAATAGCATTACGGTGCCTGAAGGGGGCTTACAAGAGAGCTGGGGAGGAACAGTTTACAAGGGCATGTAGCGATAGGACAGGGGGCAATGTTTTTAAACTGGAGCAGGGTAGGTTTAGATTAGACAGTAGGAAGAAGTTCCTCACTGTGAGGGTGCTGAAACACTGGGACAGGTTGCCCACTGAGGTGGTGGAGGCTCCATCCCTGTAGATATTCAAGCTCAGACTTGATGGGGCTCTGAGCAACCTGATTAGTCGAGGATGTTCCTGCTCACTGCAGGAGGGTTGGACTAGATGACCTTTAAAGGTCCCTTCCAACCCAACACATTCTATGAACTCTTCCAGTTTAAGCAGCCTTCCAGTACCTGAAGGGAAGAGGACTTTTCCTGAAGTGGAGAGGGACTTTTTAGAAGGGCATGTAGTGATGGAACAAGAGGTAATTTTCAGACTGAAAGAGGGTAGATTTAGGTAGGAAGAAGCTCTTTCGTGTGAGGGTGATGAGACACTGGCACAGGTTGCCCAGGGAAGCTGCGAATGCTCCCTCTCTGGAAGTGTTCAAGGTCAGGTTGGATGGGGCTTTGAGCAGCCTGGGCTGGTGGGAGGTGCCCCTGCCCATGGCATGGGGGTTGGAACGAAATTATCTTCAAGGTCTCTTCTAACCCAAACCATTCTATGATTCTATAATTTTTTTTTCCATGCAGTGATATTATCATGTGCTATTTGTACCTCATAGTAAGTATGAATGATAAGTGGTAAACCTGAATGAAAGATAAACTGCATAGTAAAAAGATTGCCAGAGGATATGCTCCAATGAGAAGTCTCACAGTCCTGTCACAGTTGGATTAAACTTTGGCATTTAGCTGTTAAAAGGTAAAAGTCCTGGTAACTGGCATGAAAATAATGAAGCTGTTGCAACATCAGATCACATGTTTTCCTTAGAATGGTATGTCTGGTAGCCTTTTTAACATAGAAGTTATTCCTCTTTGCAGTTTAAGGAGAGGGAGAAAGAAGGTAGGAAAGAAAACAAACAAACATAGTTGTTACATACAGTTAAAGCAGCATGTCTAACCCTGTAGTTGGTGACAACATACAGAGTTGCAAGGCTTAGAAGAATGAAACTCAACTAGTGTTTGCTAGCAACAGAGCTAACACTAGTCTGTATTTTATTTCTGCAACCAATTTGCAGACTGATAAGGCTGAGGAAATGCTATGTGAGGATAAAAACTTTGTCTGGTTAATAATATAAGTAATTGTTCTTCCCTGACATAAATATGACTGATGGCAGGGGCTTCTTGAAGTTCAGCTTTGCTTCTACTTGGTATCAAAATTCGTCAGTCTTGGATGGCAGCATAGGCTGACTTACAGCCCAGCAGAAGGCAAGAAAGCAGCTCTGCCAGGGAACTTTTGAGTCAAGGCAAATATTTAACTCAGTGCCTGGTTCAGAGCTAGTGAGTCACATTCATTCATAAAGCTGTCAGCTCTGCACGTGAGCAATAAATGCATATTCTGTTCCTTATTGTAAGTAAGGTTTTTGTTATGCTTTGTCATTTATTGGTACAAACCAAGCATCTACTCAGGATGTCAAGTGATACATGCTCATTGGAGAAGAGGAGCTTGAAGTCACATACCTCGACATTGCAATATATATTTCTGCTTTGAAGGTTCAAACAATGTTGCTTGTTAGAGTAGGGTTTTTTCTTTTCTAAAAGGCAGGGGGGATAATAATTGACGACTCTTCATCAGGCCTCCAGTAGTGTGATAAACAACCCACTACTTTGTCAAACAATTATTTGTCAAACTAATACTTAATAATATTGAAGTAATCATTGTGTAATGGTTAGTAGAATTGGTGTTAACTTCTCTTGCAGCTGTCGTTGGCCTGCTGTATCCCTGCATTGACAGTCACCTTGGGGAACCACACAAATTCAAGAGAGAATGGGCCAGCGTAATGCGATGTATAGCAGTTTTCGTTGGCATTAATCATGCAAGTGCTGTATCCTTGAACTAGTTTACATTGTTGCTCGATGTGCTTAGTCTTGCTGTCATTAAACACCTTACAAAGGTAAGCTGGGGCTACTGGCAGAGACATAAACTTCTGAGACCTGCAGTACACTGCAATGGTTACTTTGAGATAGGTAACACAGTTCACTAAAGTAGTTGAGAGAATGGTTCGGGCAGGAAAGAAGGATAGACATCATAGTATATCTGGTTTAGCCACAAGCGTAACAGTGTAAGTTGTGTTATTGTAATCTGTCTGTTGTCTGCATCTGACAGTTAACATGATTAACTAGTGAGATAAGAGTGTTCTTTGTGTTGGATAATGATAGTTTGAGCAGAAAACCTACATCAGCATGGATAATGAGGTTACTTGAGACAAATTCATAAAAGTTAAATATATTACAGTATAGTATATTCTTTAGATACTTGCTGCGACAAAAATTGATGTTGCCTTTGCACTCACACTCGAGTTAAAGCCAAAAAGAGCTATGGTTGCTCAGCAGGTCTGAAAACCAGATCCTTTAGGTGTTTTATTTAGAGATACAGAATCATGCTCACTTTCAGTTTGAGTTCTCCCTTGTTCAGTTTCAGTAGCAGGATGTCTGCAGCCTTAAAAGGATTGTCCTTAACATCTTTTTCCAGAAACTAGATTTTGCAAACAACGTCCAGCTGTCCTTGACTCTAGCAGCCTTATCCCTGGGTCTGTGGTGGACGTTTGACCGTTCAAGAAGTGGTCTCGGACTTGGAATTACGATAGCCTTTGTAGCAACTCTGATAACCCAGTTTCTTGTATATAATGGTGTTTATCAGTAAGTTACACTTTTAAAATACTCTTTTCATCTCTCATGTCTTATCTAAAACCAGAGGTGCACATGCATTGTAAGTTCGTTATTAACATAATTGGCATGTTCATAAGACATATTGTTTGTCTAAGGCAGCTAATTGTCCGGTTGTTCCAAATGATCAGATTGAGAACCGGGGGTGGAGAGTGGGAAGCAGACAAATTAGGATGTATGCTAGGATGGCAACAGCTCAGCAAACTGAACTTCTGCTGGCTTGGTATGTCATTAACTGGCTCTCATGAGAAAGAACCTCTAAACTTTACTAGCTTAGACATTGGAGTTTACAAACTTAACAGGCTTAGTTTGGTCTCCCTATTTCTTCTCCTGTGTTACTGTTTTTTGCTTGGGCCGAGGAAGAGGCATCTTGTTAACCATATGTAAGGTGATGATGATAACTTGTCTCTAACTTACTTCCTTTTGTTTACTAGGTATACATCCCCAGACTTTCTTTACATCCGTTCTTGGCTTCCATGTATATTTTTCTCAGGAGGTGTGACTGTAGGAAACATAGGACGACAACTGGCTATGGTAATTACTGTATAATTAGCATTTCCTTTAACAGTCCAAATACCTTACATTGTTATTAGTCCAAGAACAAACTATGCCTTTAAGGGTGTTACTCACCAAATGACAGAGGTAAAGAGATAAATAACTCTCTTCCCAAAAGTTGAAACATAATCATACAACTTGCATTGCCAGTAGAGTGGGAATTGTCTTACTACGTGTTTGAGTATCTTCTATATTTAACTTTCTCCAGCAACAGTCTAAATAAGACTGGAATCAGTACACTGCTTCAGCTGAGAGTCTTAATCACTCCTGCTCTGTCAGTACTTTGAATTCACATCTAAGGTAGCTAGAAAAGTGAGACACAGATGGGCTTTCTCTAATTATTTATGCAGTAAAGTGTTTTTGTTATGTAGGTGAAAGGAAATGTCCCTATATAGCATTAAATTTCACCACTCTAGAGTCAAATATGCTCTTTCATATTTGAGATGTGGTTCAAGTATCACTCTATATGTGGAATAATACAGCACGAATTATTATCTCATTTGCTAGGTTATTAAGTAATTATTTCCATGTAGTGTACTTAAGAGTAAACCTGACTGTATACTTGGACATCAGCCTAAGGCTTGATTGTGAAAATTGTTCTGACACTAGTGGATAGTAATAATTAATACTGTGTTGATTTAACTTCTGTCTTCTTTGCTACATAAGTCCTTTATTCTGGAAAACATCCTTCAGTAGTTAACTTCTCTAAGGCTGCTGTGGTTTAGGTGTCTTTAATTTTTACTGAAGGATGGGCATTTGTAGACTTGGGAGTTCCTGAAATACTAGCCTCTGAGCTGTTTAGTAAGGGGGACTAAGTTACAGACTTCCCAGGACCATGGTCACATGCTTAACTTGTCAGTCAATTCTGATTTGCTCTGAAGTTCTTTGAAGTAGAAGCTCACTACTCCCCCTCAAATCCCAGTGGTTGATGCTGTCTGCATGTGTTTTTTCTTAGGACTACATGTATGGAGGGAAGAGAGGATATAATTTTTCTATTTAAATTTGCCACTTGCATCAAGTGAAAAAGATATATTAATACACAGTTTTATTTAAGCTTTGCTATTGCAAGCAGAGTCTCAGAATAAAATTATAGTCAGTTATATGCTACAGTTCTCCGTTTCGCATTGGCATATGCAGTACTTCCAGTTGCTATGCTGCTTATGTTAGAAAACAAAGGAAGGGAGCCTTAAAGAAGAGCTAAAATAAATTTAGGCACATAGGATTTTTTCTTTTGTCTTCTTTTCACCTGGCATCTTACCTGAATGTTGTTAAAATCAGACTGGCTTCTGCTTGCAGTGTTCCTGTCAGTCTTGTCATCTTCCTTCCAAAGAAAGAGGAAAGTTGGCAAGGCAAAGCATTCTATTCTGGTTATCTAGAAATATCTTCTCATGTGGCTTACATTATCATTACTTAGTCTGGAAAAACCTCAAGAAGCCCAGCATTTTCATAGGATCACTGCTGCAAGTCACTGTGAAGCATTCAGTGCTGGAGATCCAAAGGATTCCACTTCTGAAACAGAATGGTGGCATTCAGTCTGCTGGGTCTTCTTCTACAGAGATGACTGAAAAGCATCAGTCTGTTTTGTCAGCCATTGTGAATGTGGCAAAAAGAGGGAATGTTGCATTTTTTTAAAACTGAATGTGAATAAACCAGTTATTTTTGTAGCTACATTCTCCTGTAGGTCCTTGAACTGTTTGGCTGCATGAGACAGTTGCAGACCAAACAGATATTTTCTGGGCATGTCTAGAGTAGAAGGTGGCAGCTGTGGAAATTACTCCAGTGGAGTAAAGTTGCCTTGCTTCTTTGTCAGCACCTGTCTAGCTTTTGCAGTTAGAAAAGGAATTGGAAGTAGAATGAGAAGTGTCCCTGAGACATCCCCTCCCATCTTGAGAAATAATAGCTGGGAGATGCTTGCTGCTTTTCAGTCACTGGATTTCAAGCGAGCTTACGTGCAGTAAACAAATGCAGTGTTACCTTTAAGCAAAACTGCTGTAGCAGAGCATTTTGGGGTTTTTTGTTTGTGTTTGTCTTCCATCAGCTTGAGGATGAAATCCAACATTAGTAGCTTGATTTCAAAACACAAGGTGAAGATGCTGCAGCTGCCATCAGCACTCACTGCTCATTGACACCTAAAGTTGCTCAGTCAGTGCTGGGTTAGACGGATGGCAATACTTCATTTTGAGTTGTAACCATCATTGTCAACATCTGGCAAACTAGGGTGGTATTCAGGACTTGGACCTCACTAATTTCTATTGTTTGCTACTGCCTGAGGCTGCAGAACTGTGAACATGTTCATTACTTGCATATGCATTGGCATTTTGGCTCTAGAATGAGAAGATCATATTATAAGCTTTGTTTTAAAGAAAAGTTTGTTAAATTTCTTATACTGAAATACTACAGGGTTTCATACTAGAAAAGGGACTTGGGAGGATATGAGTAAGTCTGATACCAGGCTTTGACTGGAAAATAAGGTAGCATGCTTGAAGTTTGGAACAGGGCTGTTAATGGACATTAACTCATGTTTGTTTGGGTTTTTTTAAGTGAAGCACTGTGTACCTTCTGATAAGAAATAGACTGAGCTAGGGAGGAAAGCTAACAAAGTCTTATAAAAAGCAGTGTGATTGGTAGATGGATTTATCAGAGGCGCTGATTGAGGCAGCACAGACCCACAGTCACTTTTTTGTCCACAGTTAAGGAGCATGTCCTTGTAGAGCTTTTATAAGAAGCCATGTCTGTGAGGTCGTTGTCAGCCTGACTGAAGCTAGCTGGCTGTTTAATCATTGAAAATATTGCATAAAGCAGTCACTTATCAAGTAGCATTAAAATATAACGTGTTGTTTTTTTTTATCCATAGGGTATTCCAGAGAAACCACACAATGACTAAATACTTGAAGAGAGCACAGTGCCAGTGTGAAAGCAACATTACGAAGATGTGTTCCTGTTTTAAATTGAAGATTATTTAGAAAAAATAATCTCTTTATGGGCTCACTGCACAAATGACTTGTGGAAAAAAAATTAATCCACTCTTAGAATAGCCAAGTGAAATTAACTGCTTATCTTGAAATCTTACCCTGATTTACCGCATAAGCATTTGCATATGGCTGTTCTCTGGAAGAGTTTAACACCAAGTCGCTTACAACTGTTCAGGCTAAGTGGCAGTTTTCCAAGTATTAGATTCCAGTGTAAGTTATTGAAGCAGCTGCCATATTTTAAAGCCTTGAAACTGAAATTTAATTACAAGCTCTTGTATCAGTGCCCAAAGGAAGTAGATCGATGGTGCTTAACAATGATGAAGTATGGTTTAATAGGAATAGTATTTATCCAAATCTTTAAAAAATAGGGTTATTTAAAAATAAGAGTGATCGAAACAGATTAAAGGCATTGCACTAATGCTTTTAGGAGACTTATGAAGGAATCATGCCCTTACTTGTAATGCTGCATTAAGTTTCTGTCTTTGACGGTGGAGAGGGTTGGAGGGACAAAAGGTTGGAAGTCACTTGTTTGGAATTTTTTAATTACTTCAGTACGATAGGTGAGCACTGGAGACAATCTTGTTCCAATGTGAACTTTATTGGGAAATTCTGACTGGAAGTTTCATTATTTCTGAAACTTGCAGTCAGATTTCCCAGAATCGAGTTCTGGCCCCAATTCAGTAAGAAATTTAAGTGTGTGTGAGTACTCCTGCTTAATATCAGACATATGTTTCAGCATCTCACTGAAAGAGGTCTTAGGTATCTTAAATGTCTGGTGTCACTGAAAAAAACGTGCATTGCAAGCCACTGCTTGGCCATTGAGTACGTGCCCCCAGCAGTTTCCTCCTAGAGGTGTCCTTGATCTTGCTTCTGTTTGAGACAGACTGAAATGGTTGTGAACAGAAGTAGGCCTAAAATGTGATTTAAACTGTGTGAAGAATAGCAAACACCTTGTTTTCTCAGTTCAGTTTCTGAAAGAGATCACTATTTGTTTTTTCACAACCCTATAGAACTTGCAATCTGTGATTGCCTTCTTAAAAAAGAAAAAGTGCTTATGTCACTACATTAAACATTTGGTGTTTCTTAATACTTAGTTCTGGTGAGCACAACGTATTCATTTGATAGCTTAGACCACAGGAGACCTAAATAGCAAGTATTAGGTCTTACAGTTGAAGTGCAATGTACAGTAAATCTGAGCCTCGTGTTCTCTTCAATATCGATCATTTCTTATGAGAGATTATAGAGAAAAGGGTTCTGAGTTCATTTCAATGCTGCATGGAGTCAAATGGAGCAATAATTTATTTAACTAGTAAAGCTAGTTTTGTTGTATCTTTCATTGAATCCAAATTTTTAGAAATACTCCAATTTTGTGGTTATGGTGTACTTGTAAACTTCTATGGATTTGCCTTTTTGTATTATGCAATTTTTTTGTGTGTGTTCATTTCCAATCTTACATGGCTTCAGATATAGTTAGAGGCATCAGTTGAAGACTGACCCATGAAAAAAGATGTTGAGGCAAGGTAGCAGTGTTCTGGCTGTTTTCACTCTTCTAAGGGAATGCTATAACTGCTGCTTGTGCTTTTTTGTAGCGGGAAAGTTTAGCACAAAGTCTGTATTACAGAGCAGACCCCAATTCTAATCTTGCTTTGTTGTAAATCAAGAATAAATTCATTGGTTTAAGAACCTTCTTCAAATGTTTAAAAACTAAATAGTCACATTTTATAGGACTGCTTAAAGAAATTGTGTCTTCAGATCAGGACTGGATCAGCTCAGCTGTGTAAAGAAGTATGCTACCTGCTGGGGAGACAGTTTTGTAACTGTCTTGAAACCAATTTGAAAATGTTACAAAACCAGATGTAAGTAAAGCTGACAGTGATCTCTACAGCTGTTTGATTGATAGAGAAGCATTTAAGATTTATTTGTAAAGACGTAAACTAAATCTGTACACGTTAGAAATAACGCAGCCAAAAATGTTAGTCATAAGTTCATTTTTTGCCAATACTTCTGAGTATCTTAACCAAAGTGATTTAAGTTTGGAAGAGGCGGAGAGGAGAGTGAAGAAAATTTGCACTATTCTGAATTTGAACACTTAAATTCTCATTCTTACTGATAAGTTTTCAGCAGTGTGTTTGGTTTTACACTTTTTTTACTATTAAAGTTTTAAGATCAAGTCATGTTTGCCTTGGATTCTCTGTATTCACATTATGCAGGAATCTTTCTTGTAAAGGACAGTTGTTATGGTTGCATAACAAATATTCAGTCATGCATGCTCAGTGGTTTAAAAAAAATCCTACATTGAACTTGGAGAAGCTCAGCTTTTAGTGGGGCTTCCAGCCTGGGCTATACAGTTGAAGAAAAACAGTCTTGCTGTTGTACCAAGGAAGCAGCATAAATGTGTGTAATGGGTTATGTGATATACGGTACAGAATCTTATTACCATTTTCTTCAAGATGCTGAAATTCATAACCTGAAACAAAATCTGGAGGGGATGGGGTAAATATGCAAATTCCTGTTGTGGCTTGGTTATCTGCAGTCACGATTACTGAAGTCTGAAGCATCTTAAAGAGTACAAACACTGAGAATGAGTAAGTACAGCTGATAAAACTAAGCAATACTAAAATCATTGCATTGTCTGATTTAGGGAAGAAGGCATCTCGCAAATTTAGGCAAAAAGTTTTACTGCACTTAAATATTTATTTCAGACTTCTAGAAACTGCTATGTCTGTGGTGGAAACAGTAGCATGGCTTTTTGATCAATCTTCATCCATGTCAGTGCAGAGTCTGTTGGCTTAGCTGAAGAACAGACTTCATTAGGAACCTCACTGTTTTAACTTAAATAGCCTGTGTTTGCTTGACTTCAGTGCATGCTCCATGGTAGCTGAGGAGGCAGCAGTCAACAGCTCCAATCTGAGGATGGGCCACATCCTCCAGGTACATTGCTTTCCCCAAAACTTTGATTTTGTTGAAAGGAATTAAATACATATACTTAATAAAAATTAAAAAATTGGGATACAGTGTTGTCATGAAGAACTAGGACATGATGGTCTCCTCATGGGACGGGAAAATACAAAGTTTCTAAAGAAAAAAAATAAGTCTTCCCAGCAAGTGGGATGATATGACCTGTGCATTGCTCCTGCAAATCCATCCAGTCAGTTATTCAGCCTTTGGCTTTAAGCATAGGGATTTGCAGGTGCTAAATTAGCCACAGGAGGGCCGGCAGTCGGTTCTCTGAATGCAACAGGAACATATTGAGATGAATAATGAAATTAAGTCTCAGTTGCCTTACTGCACATCAGAGTAGCTCCAAAATTTATGAGAACAAAGCATTACATGCTGGACTAATTGAAGAAAGCACACCTCTATGTAAGAGGTCATTGAGGGCCCTATCTTGGGAACCTGTGAGAGGTGTGGGTGACAACAGGTTCTTCCAGCTAAAAGGTCAAGAAAGGTACCTATAGGTGGTGGTGATTGGGCAATGAAATACCATGTGAATTGCCCCATATGTAGTTCAGAGTCCTCTCCCTATGTTTAAAACCCCCTGTTGTGCAGTGATGTTCTGTCTTCATGGGCTAACAGTGGGGACAGATAAATTATGTCTGCAATAAAACCACAGTCCTCATGCCTGTCTGTGTCATGAGAAAGTCTGCAGGTTGTGATGGTGCTTCTGGCCTGCTCTGGTTAACTTTCAAGGACAGAATTCAAAGTACATGTTTATATTTCTATAAATAATGCATTACTGCCCAAAAAGTCATAAAGGGTCAGGGCTTTACCAAGTTCTACTCAGTAAAGTTTTTCTCCTGCTGCAAGTCATGTTTTCTTTAATACAGTAAGTCATGACTGCATATTAAGTAGCTTGAGTGCTATTATATTGTTATATTAAATATCAGACAGGGGCTACAAAGATTACGCCAACTCACTATGTTTCCTAGAAATTAAAATACCAGCTACAAATTAGCATTTTTGCACAGAAACCAAGCACAGCTCCACCATTTTCCCCAGCTCAGAAGCTGGTCAGTAGCTCCAGCACTGCACTGTGGCAGCCAGGTGAGTATCTCCCAGGCCAGGCTGCCATGGCATGGGGCTGCTCCAAGGATGCTCCAAGCTTCCTCTTCCCAAAATCAATAGATTTTTGAGTATTGTTTGTGCTGATGTTAGTTGTTTTCTATCTGGTCAAAAGCAGTCGAGTAGCTCAAGCAGCAAGAAGTAGCATAGTCACAGAATGAATTACAGCTGGCCCACATTTTGCTGGGTGGACAGAGGAGAGAAAAGAGGTATTTCACTCAAGGGTCTCACCAAATAGGATGGCAGGATCTGGCCACAGATTGCATGGGTTGACTCCTTAAGTCAGGGCTGAGTCTGGGTTAGCACCATTGCAGCAGCTGATGTTGCGGTATAAGCAAAAGCCAACTCACTTCACAGAGGTCACATTTATTCACCCTGAATATTATTAGCTCCATTCAGAAAGCCTTGAAGACTATATTCTAGTTGTATCAAGCTGAACTAGCTTCAGTTTAAAAATATATATATATATTTATAATAACTAAATATTTTATATATATGTATGTAAGTCCTGTTGAAGGCTGTGTATGTCTCTTACCTGCATATGGATGCACAGGAAGTTCATCCTTTTCAAGGTATCTTAGAGTAGGTGTGCCAAAATTAAAATAAGATCACCTGGATTCGCAGGAGAGTCAAGGTCTCATCCGGTAAGGGCCGGTGATAGAAAGGCTCGCTGAGATGTTCCTGCAGAAATGGAAGTTGTTCACATGTGACTGTGGAGTTCTTCAAGGCAGAAAGTCTGGTGGCTCTTCTGGCTGTGTTTTGAGTTGCAGTGTATCAGAGAGACTTAAGAAAGCTTCAGATCAGGTGGCTTGAGACAGCCACAGCTTGGAGAGGACTTCATCCTGCAATGCAGAAAGGCCCACAGCCAACTGGGAACATTCCCAGCTGTACCTACAGCCTTTCCTACCCATCAGCAGAGAATTGCTGGAATGTACAGGATTGAACAAGGCACTTGTGATACTTTTTTGAGGGGAGATTCCTAAACCTTGGACTTAGTCACAAAGGAGATGTTATGTTACAAACAGAAGCCATTTAGGAGCAGGAGATGGTGAGAACACTCAGAGAGGTCACTGGGGTTCAGGTTTTCCTGGACATGTTAGGGTGCTCCTCAGCTCATCACTTGAAATCCATTGGTCTGGCCCATGATGTGGGCTTTTGTGGATTCACATTGCTTCTTGTCACCACAGGCTGGCATCTATGTGAGGACAACTGCCCCCATATGACACCAGCTGTCCATGTCTTACAGTAACAACAAAAGTCTTCAGTCAGAGGTGACAGTGGGCATCTGCCACTGACTGCAGTAAAAACAAGATCAGACCCTTACTGTCCTGCATAAACACCTCTGAGTATGAAGTTTTGGACAACTGAAACACTTATCACCATCTTGAAACATGTTGTTTTGATTCTGACCTTTGGAAAGTAGTCCAAGTTGTCTAACAGCACAATGTTTCACCAGTTCAAAAGTCTAAACAGTGCTTTTTTATAAAAATGGGATGAGCTATTTCAATTTCTAAACTTTTTTCCTGGTTATTTTTCATGTTAGAGAAATTAATAAGAAAATGTATTGGTTTATGAATTATCTTTTGCTTGATAAATCAGCTTTTTTTTTTTAATAAAAGGTTTTTCAATAAGTTCCTGATAATTTTTACTAAGTATCTCCTTGCTCGCTCACCACCCTCCTCCATGATTTCTTTCTTGGTCCAGGGTTAATCACTTTCTTCTTCCTTCATGCCCCTTCTTGGTTAAACAGCCTCCTCCAGGCTCAACTCTGGCTTCATCACCTTTTGGACCTCATCTTTCTCCATGCCACCCCAACGGTGGCTTGAAAGGTAGCAGATACCTGTGCCAGATCTGTAGTCTGCATGCTGTGTTCGGGGCCTTTCCATTCTCATAATTTACTCTCAGCTTGTCCAAGGCTTTTTAATTTTTCTTTCCTCTTTTCCTGCCTGTCTCTGAACCTCTTTCCACGATGTGGGGCAAGGAAAAGAGCTGAACTTCCCAATTCAGCTTGCTGGAATGACCCACACCCCCCACCTCGGTGCCTGGAGGAGCACACAGGGAGTTGTTCTGCAGAATCTGTGCCTTGTTCTGACAACAGCATTTCAGAAGATGAACTGAAGGGTTTAAAAATAAAAATAAAATAAATTAAATTAAATTTTAAGAAAACAACATTTTTTTCTTACCTCTTCTGCTCTGGCTCAGGAGAGCAGCTTTGCACTGCCAGCTTCATAGCTGTCATGTACTGGAGACTGCTGCAATTTCAAACACCAGCTCTTGGAGATGGGATACCTCAGGCTGTGTGTTAACTCTGAAGCCTACAAGCCATCACTCAAATTTTAATACCAGTACCTATTGCACTGCTGCTACTTTATAAAACACAAGCTACTGTTGAATTTAATTCTAGGTATAATTTGAACCTGATGTCACCCAAAAGCAATAAAACTTGTCTGTGATGTCTGATCACTCCTGGTGTGCAGTTGGGAGACCAGGGCTGGGGGTTCTTCTGGACCTTCTGGTCCTTCTGTGCAGAGCCATGCTCATGGGCTGAGCAACATGCTCTGATTCCTCCAGGAAATTTGCTGCTGCTGGACCAGTGGATAAGGTGAAGCAAGCTGGTGTAGGAAGGAGGTGCAGCACATCCGTTGTGCAACACAGTGGCTGGGGGG
>NW_010177425.1:13354-15717 GCF_000695765.1 Mesitornis unicolor
CCCGCCTGCCAAGCCTCCTGTAGGTCACCTCCCAAATACCTCGCTTAAGGCTATTGTGGCATGAGTTGAGTAAGAGTGAATAAAAAAGTTAGGAAAAGAGTAGTAAGCAGCCGAGTTATCAGCTGCAAGTGGAAGAAGATAGTAATGGTTCCTAACAGGATAACCAGTCCTGATTATTTTACTGAGATTTTTATCATTTTCTTTTCATGCAAAGAAAGCACTTGGTGTCACCAGGGCAGATCCTGACATCATTGCTTAGTTTTTACTTCATTTTTGCTCAAACATGTGGGATGAGAGTCCTACCACAGTACAAATGAGTCCTTACTGAATACAGACTTGAAGATATGACCTGGGGACTTATTATCTTATTGGTGTAACTCAGTTGCAGAACACAGACATTACCATTATTTTAGACACCTCAGGATATTCAAGGCATCCTGTTGAGACTGATAGATCTGGCACAGAAGTCCCGTAACCTCCAAAAGCAGCAGCTGAAAGCCACACAGGATGTGGGACATCTCAGATGGCACTAGGCTCAGATTTTGAACCCAACTCTTGATGTCCACAAGTATGTGAACCAAAGATGTTGATCAGCATGTAAGCTGAGAAATACCAGGGTTTCAGGATTTTGCTCAAGAATCAAACACTGGAAGTAAACCCTCAAGCCAACAACGCACAGATACCTCAGCATCATCACAGCTCGTCATGAGAAGGAGCAATCTCCTGCAAGATGCAGCCAGATGAGGTTAGTTTGAACACAAAATTACTAGGTTGATAGAACAAGTAGCCTCACACAGGAGCCAATGAATGAGCCCTTCCCATCAGATCTGCAGTGGGACCTGGGGAAAGAACAGCTGCATTTGCCTGCCTGCTCCTTGGGCATGTTCCACCTGCTTAATTGAAGGCAGGTTCAAATGAGCCATCTGGTGACCTGGTTGAGGAATCAGAGCTTCCCGTTAATTTTAAGATGTTTTTACACATTATTAAAGGCCTAGAAGGAAAGGAAAGATGGATAAAAAAACAACAGTAAGAAGCTTTGCCTTAGAGGCACAGGTAATATCTGTAACAGCTGCTACACCCTATGCCTAAGCTAATTGTGAAATGAGTCACCCTGGCAAAAGAAGCATTAATAAAGGGAAGCGAAGACTGAACATCTGGAAAATAATATGAAAGGGAAGAATTTTCATATTTTGGAACTCCTTGCTGGGTGGGAACTGCTCGGGGAGACATCTCTAATTGCTTGTCTGAGAGAATGAAAAGTGAATCTATTCCCAGTCTGAAATCAGCGCAGTCATCGCGTATTCCTCTCCACTCTCCCATCCTAGTGCCACAACTGTTTTGTGAGGCCCTGACTTGCAAAGACCAAGAGACGCTCTTTATCTTCTGCACCTCAGCCAGACAGTAGCCAACTGTGTGCACCAGCCTCCCCTCAGGACCTGGGTCCAAGCTCAGCAGAAGCTGGTTTGAGCAGCTGAGGGCAAGATGTGCTATCAAAACAAGGTTATTCTGATGGCACCTGTGTCTCAGTGCTGATGGGAGGTTACCGGGATTCATTTTGACATACCTTATTTCTGCCTGGGGCTGTCAAACCATGGCAGTGGCCATCGGGTAGGAGAGGAGGACATCAGGCCTTCTGCTACTTACTCCTGCTGTGCATGGCCCTGAGACGTTGTAGCTCTTTGCTGGGTCCAGGCAGCTAAAAACATGGTCAGGTTTCTCCCTCTGCAGAAAAATGGCATGACCAACATACAGTAAAGTCCTCCACGAACACCTTGGGAGACCCTGTCCACCCTGACAAGGAAAGCGTCCACACCACAGTCTGAGTCAGACCCTTTCCACAACTTGACACTTGAAACCAGGCTGGATGAAACTCAGGGACGCCCCTGGGTCTCATTCAGCTTCAGCAAAGAGAGCCAAACTAGGATGTGATGGATCCCTCTGACAGTGTGATGCTGGGATTTTAGCACATACCTGGAAAACAAGTTATGCTGTAATGCCAATGCTCACCATTTCTTTGGAGAAGCAGCTAATGATAATTCCACCGTCCCTCTATTTGGTCTTCTCACTCTTCTGTCATTTCACACTTTCTCTCAGTCTCCTCTTTCCCATCTTGCAGAAGCAACTTTACTAAACACCTTCACGTAGAAGATCTCCATCCAGTCCCAGTACCTATCAGCCCGGGGTTGGTCTCTGCACAGATGAGTACCCAACCAGGCAGGTTCTGATCAGGGACCTCCCAGGACATGTGTCCAGGAGGACACAGCAAGTCTGCAACAGGCACACAGTGAGGGCAAGGGACAGAAGAAGCTCTGAAGAAGGGCTCTGTGGCAAGACGGGAGTCATAGCTCTCTTATTTCAGCAGG
>NW_010177425.1:15748-17866 GCF_000695765.1 Mesitornis unicolor
GTCTGATCCACTTTTCTAAACAGCCTAAAAGAAGTTCAGCCACCATCCAAACACGCCACCACTCCCAGCCTGAGCTTGCAAGGCATTACCAGTGGAACACCAAAACCCTTCTGAGCTTTTATTTTCCACCTGCAAAAGGAATGGGAGAGTTTTTCAATATTTTATGTTTGCATTTTTGAAGGTGAAGACACTGACACTGAGTACCCCAGTCCTAGGGTCCCCAGCACTGCTTAGCACACCCCAAATCTCACCCTTCTGGTGCCACTGAAGGAAGGACAATGTTTGACTCCTACTTCTAACCAGCTGAACACAAAACTGTTTACAATGGGCGACTCCGATCTGCTTCTTTCCAATTTTCGTCTATGCATGGGAATCGATTTTGCAGACAGGGAAATCGGAGGGGTTGAACAGGAGATTTGGCATGGAGACGTGTCACCAGCCCGTTCATGGCATGTGCCGTGACGCTGTGACACAGTGCTCAGGAGAGATGTCCAGTGACAGGGAGCAGGGAAGGACGTGGCAGGGCTGTGGCAAGGGGCCAGGGCCAGGTGTGAGGGAGGGCACCCAGACACCCAGAGGTGCAGGGACCAGGATCCACCACAGCACGGGCAGGGAAGAGGCTGCAGCAAAGGAAGGTGTACATGGGGGGGGCCGGAGCTGGGCAGGCGCCTTCCCAAACATCCACACAAGGATCCTAAAACGTAATTATGAAATTTTAAAAAACAACTTGATGTTATAATTATAACGGTTCCTGGAGGAGCCACATAATTGAATTCTAGGGTGTCTTGCTCTCATTGCAGGCTCTAACAAGAGAGCGGCTCAGCTTCCCTCGCAGCCTTCCCGGAGCCCTGCAAAGCTCAGGAGACACCCAACAATTCAATTATTGTTTCCCTCTGGAAAGCAGATCATTTTAGACACACGGCCAGCTCTAATTACAAAAGGAGAGGGGGAAAATTTCTCGTGTCCAAAATTATTTGACTCATTAAAAAGATTTACTTTCCACCAGGCCTAAAGAGTGGAAGGCTGGGAAGGAGGGGGAGGAGCGGTGGCACTGGCAGGGAGGGCAGGACCTAAGGCCCACAACCGCATCCCTGGGACCCTGCACTAGGGCTGAGGTCCTCCAGGTCTCCCTTCCTCAGGTAAAGCCATTTTTCAAGCAGAAGGAAAACAGGGCTGCAAGCAGGGGTGGCTGGGCAGGCGGATTTCATCACAGGGCATGAAGCTTGGCCGAGGCAGCATACAAGGAGAGCTTCTCCTGTGGCTGGGATTTGGCAGGAGCCAGGCTGGGGCTGGGGCTTGGGGGACCTTTCTTCTCCCTGCTCCCCTCGGTCTTCTCCTCAAAAGCTTCATTATGGAGTTGCGGTCTTTTTTTTCTCAGATTATTTTTAAATGCTCTTTTGCGAAGAAAGGCGATTTTACATCGGGGAGGTCCCTTTTCCAATTACCATTAATTAACTCATCTCTAATAGATTTTGTTAGAGCCCTCTGTTACCAATGCCCAGGCAAAGGCAGCAGCAGGCAGCTGAGCTGCTGCTCTGCCCCAGGATTGATCAGGCCACTCCTGTCTCCCCTGAGACAATGTTTTAGAAGGGGTTCATACTTTTTTTTTTTTCCAATTTTTGTCTATATCTTTATAATTACAATAATGCCTTCATAGGCTCTGCAGGGCCAATGCTTCTGCCTGGTGTGCCTGGCTTGGGTGTGAAGTAAGTGAGGCCAGACACAGGACTCCCAGGGCCACCCCGTCCCCCCATCCCCAGATCCACTCCTTCCCTCCTTTCCAGTGCAGCAAAATGAATCCCGACGTGATGTTTATGGTTAATTTGAAATCTAGCACTTGTTAGATAATCCTGTTAGCAGCTTGCAAAAACAAGGGACCCCTTGTATAATCGGTAATTATAACAGGCGTTTTATGTTAAATTATATCTAATAGGCAAGACAAAAAGGGAAATGTTGTTTTCAGATAGCGCCTTCCTCATCCAAAAAAAGAAAAGTCTTCTCTGTGGCAAAATTATACACGTCGGGGGGAGGATTAAAAAAATAAAGTGGCGGGAATGTCAGAGCCCGGGTGCCAAGGAGTGAGAATTGGGGTGATTTCGCTCTCATTGCCAGGATCTG
>NW_010177426.1:0-246 GCF_000695765.1 Mesitornis unicolor
GAGAGCGGGGCTGGGGTCTGCTGGGAATGGGGGGGCACAGGGAGCTCTGCCAACCCCCCCAAACACCCCCATCCTCTTCCTCCCGTCCCAGCTGGGTTTCTTCACCCGCAAGAAGCCCCCCGAGGAAGAGGAGAAGGAGGAGCAGTGAGGGCAGGCGATGCCCCTGGAGCCCGGCATCGTCGCGGTGGGGACACACACACGTCCCTTCCCCATCCCTGGGGACAAGCAGGGGCTCAGGACGCTGCC
>NW_010177426.1:301-2030 GCF_000695765.1 Mesitornis unicolor
GGCACGGGGGTGCAGGCGGTTGGGGTGGGGGGGGTCCGGTGTTGGGGTGAAGGAGCCCCCCCAGGTTGGACCCAAAGGACGTTGGGGGGGTTGTGGAGATGGGAAAGCAGCTTCTCCCCAATAAAACACAGCCCCACAGCGATGCTCGAGCGTGTGGTACCCCCCCCGGCACAGAAATGCTTCCCCCCCGATGAAAACACCAAAACACAGCCAGGAAATAGAAAGCAATGGGGGGGTCGGGGGTCCAATTCCCCCCTCCCCGAGCTCCCTTCACCCCACAGCTCCTCCTCAGGGCCATTGAGGTGCCCCTGGGGGCTTCAATTCTGCCCCCCGGGGAAGTAATTCCTTACTTTTGGGGGGTTTCAGAGCTGATCAAGGGGTAGACAGGGGGAGAAACTGGGGGCTACCCCATCTGTAAAGGTGTGCAACCCCCCCCCAGCACCCCCAAAGCTCACCCTGCACCCGGTGCACTTTGCTTTTCCCCATTATTCAGCATTTTGGGCTCCCCCAAGATGAAAAACTCAGCAAAGCCGACTTAAACCACATCCTGGCTGCTGAGAAGGTGTTTTCCTCTCATGTCACCAGCGCAGGGGGTCTCCCCCCAAAAACAAACAAGGGGGGAATGTGGGGGGTCCCCCAAGGGGCACAGAGCAAGAAGGGACAACACCAGTGCCAAAAAACAGCGTCCCACCGCCCCTCCCCAGTCCAACCAGGGCTCAACCGCTGCCCTCCAGCCCCTAAATCTGCATTTTTCTCCCTCAAAAAAAACCCCTTGAGGAGCTCATTTCCAGCCGCTTTTCTTTAGAAAGGCCTTTATTTGACGTAATGGCAACCGAAAAAACACGGGGTTTAAATCGAGTGTACGTGGTACACCTGACAGCGATGCAGCGCGACGCTAAAAACCAAACGTGGATGAAATGTTACAGAAGTGGAGGTGGGGGAAATAAATCTGCAAAAATAAAGATATTCTCTGGGTCGGACTAAGGGAGAACGGAGATCGCGTGTTCAACGCGGAGGGGGCGGCCGTTAAAAGGGCGACGTTGGGTCTGGTTTCCTAAAGGGTGTTTTGATGTGGTCCACACGATCCGAGGCAGCTACGGGTCCTAAACCAATCGCTGGGGCGAGGGAGGGGGGGAGGGGGGTTGGGACAATTTGGGACAGAGCTGGGCCAAAAAAAAACCCCAAATGAATAAAAATAAAGTCCACAAAAAGACCAAATCCTGCTCGGTGCCTTCCCGGGCCCAGAAATGGGGGGGTCCTGACTGTGCTCCCCGCTGCTGAAACAGGGGGAAGGGTCTGGGGGAGCACCCGTGCCTCTGCATTCACCCCCAACACCAGCGCTTGAATTGGAGAGGGGGGCAAAACCACCTCTGGGATCCAAATTGCCCCCCCAGGGGGGCAGAAAACCCCTCCAGGATCCCAATTACCCACCCCAGGGGGCAGAAAACCCCTCCAGGATCCCAATTACCCACCCTGAGGGGCAAAAAAGCCTCTGGGGTCTGAATCTACCCATCCAGGGAGGCAAAATGCCCTCTTGGATTCAATTTTACCCACCCATGACGGCAGAAAACCCCTCTTGGATTTTATTTCACTCGCTCATGGGGGCAAAAAGCCCCTCCAGGGTCCAAATTCACCCAACCCAGGGGGCAAAACCCGCTCCTGGATTCAATTTTGCCCACCCAGGGGGGCAGAAAACCACTCCCGGACCCCCATCTACCAACCACGGGGG
>NW_010177426.1:2257-2788 GCF_000695765.1 Mesitornis unicolor
AATCCACCCACCCCGGGGGCAAAACCCACTCCTGGATCCAATTTCACCCACCCAGGGGAGGCAAGAAAAGCTCCTGAATCTGAAACTACCCACCCGGGGGAGGGCAAAAACCCCTCTGGGATTTGATTCCACCCATGCAGGGGGGGGCAAAAAATCTGGATCTGATTCCCCCCATCTGATTCAAGGGGGGCAGAGAAGCCAAAAATCTCCTTTCCCCCCCCCCATCCTTCACAGAGCACAGCACCAGGGATGCTTCCAACCCCCCCCAAATTTGCCACCTCTTTGGGGGACGCAGAGGAAATGCCCGCCAACCCCCCCATCCCCTTGGGCCGGGCTACACACATTTGAAGTCAAGGTTTCACAAATATCAAATCAAACCAAATCACTCAGAAGACTCCGAATTTGAGGGCTAAAGAGGCGATTTCCAACGGAGAGGTGATTTTGGGGGGGGTAAAAGACAGCGCTCGTGGCAGTAACACCACGGGGTGGGTGGGCTCCCTCCCCCGCCCTACATTTCCTGCTACTCTGGGG
>NW_010177426.1:2893-3274 GCF_000695765.1 Mesitornis unicolor
CGGCCGTGGGAGGTGGCGTCCGCTGCCGAAGCCGTTGCTCGCCGAGGCCTCGGGGTTCGGCGTTTGCCGAGTGGAGTCTTCGCCTTTCAGGCTCTTCCTGCAGACGGGACACGTGTCGTGCTGCGGGGGAAATTCGGGGAGGGGGCTTTAAGGGATGGGGTTCACCCCCCTCCTAAGGCGGCCCCCAGCCCCCCGGCGCGGGCGCTTACCAGCTCCAACCAGGGCACGATGCAGTTGCTGTGGAAGAAGTGGTTGCAGGGCAATTGTCGGACCTGCTCCGCCACCGTGTAATCCTCCTTGCACACCGGGCACTCCAAACCCGTGTCTGGAAGAGACGGAGGAAGGGTCTGAGAGGGCCCTGGCCAGGCTGGATCCATGGCT
>NW_010177427.1:0-32776 GCF_000695765.1 Mesitornis unicolor
TAAATGTATAATGATATAAAAATTAATATAAAACCACATAAAATCAGCCAAAAGGGCTATGTTCATTTATGTTGTTTCCCAGTACCTCTAAAGTGTGTGCTTGCAAGTTGTAAAAATCAGAATATACTTTCAGTAGTAGATGACGCTGAATATTTTATCCCAGCTCTTCAAATCCAGAATACATTTAATTTAGAAATACAGTACACAAGGCAAATGCCCCTTTCAGCTAAATATATTTAAAATATATGGACAGTTTATTATTTTAAGAAATATTTTTATGGGAATACGGAATTAGAAAGATCTTAACTATTATCCCTAACTCCTGTGGCTGTACTTTTATTGAAAACATCGTGAGTACCCTGGCCATACGTTTATATATGAAAGATACACTGATCCCTCACGCTAGCTGCTGCAAAATCAAGTGCTCTGCACAGAATTCCAAACTGGGAAGACTGAAGAGTTCAAACGAAAACATTCAAGTGAATGATCAGTGATGACCGTTTCATTCCCTACGGTATTGCCTTTGAAAGACCAACAAGTGCTTCCCAGTCATTCATCTCTCTTGTAGTCCATGTTCAATCCTATCAGAAGCTCCTTCTTTAATATTTATGGCCCAGTCACAGGAGACTGGTTCTCAGTTGGCCATTTCTGTTCAAGTTCCTTCCCTGCCACTGCCAAAACACCCCTCACAATACAGTATTGCTTCCTTATCTACCTCGCCATTAGGTGGCAATGCAACAACATGCATCGCTCACTTCATGGCACAGTGGCTGGCAGCCCACTTATTTATATTGCTAGCAAAATAGACAGTAATAAAGTACTTTTTTTCCCCTCTCCTTTGCACACCATTTAAGATATTTGATCTATAGTTCTCTGTTCCAACTTTTTCAAGTATGTATTCCTATTTTAGGATGATAAAGATTCCTTCTGAAACTTCATTCTGCTCTAAAGAAGAGCTATCTTTAAAGCAAGGCCACTCCAATAGAGTGTCTGAAAGGCAGACAACAATTTGGAAGGTCAAGCAGGTACCCGGCAGCTGGTAGGACCCAGGTTTCCTGTAAACCACAGAAACATGAGGTATCACATCAGTACAAGTGTGGCAGGCAGTGACTTCAGTTGTAAATTAAATGTCTTCACACTCAATCACATCACTTGAAGAAGGCTTATTGTGAAGTGAGGACCAGAGGAAAACGTACATAAGTTTCATTGCAAACTAAGGGTTCCCTCCCTGCTCCAGTGTGTCACAGGCAACATACAGGACAATCACAACTGAGACTGTTCAGAGCATCAAACATTGACTTAGTCCAACATCTGCTTAAAAAAAAAAATAAAAAGAAAAGGAAGAGCTTCAGTATTTCTTCCACTTCAAATCTGCTCTTCTTTTGACTTAATCTTTATTTTTATAGCTTAAAAGTTCAGGAAGGAATGTTTAGGACAGACAAGATGAACTTTAAATAAACCTAGGAGAATTCTCTTCTGCTTAGAAACCCAGCAACTTCACAGAACAAAAGGAGAGACACAGCTCCATCCTTGGAGCAGAAGGACCATACAGAGGGTGAGAGCCCACACTCCTCTGTCCTGCCAAGCTACTTAGCCCAGCCCAGATAAAAGTCAGTCTCTAAGCCTTTTTATAAAGACCTAATTTTCTACAAGACTCAAATGCTGCTTTTCTAAACATCATCAAGGCTTAAGCCTTAAAAAACAATGGATGTGCTTCATAAGATTAATTCTGTAGTTAAAGAAAAATTGCCAGAGATTTTAGGGGAGGTTTAGTTTGACCATGAAAGCATGTTCCACCCTTCAATTTGTCAGGCTGAATTATGAAATAAGCTTGTGTCTTACAGGAAAAAAATTCTCAATGAAAAATATATGCAAAAAGCTTAAAAATTTCACATTTAAGAGAAATACTTTTTATAACTGAAACTGTAACTCAGTCACATTTGAATGTCCTGGATTTCTCATTTTCTTCGTCTTGCTTTGTTACATTCATAGTGCCAGAAAAGTAGCTTTTAACTAAGCAACAGCTGGAGACAGACTCTCTGGGAATTATTGTGTTTTTGTCTACGTTTGGTCTAACTCCTAACCAGACCACTTCCTCTAGGGGGAATCAAAGCCTTTTATGTCACAGGGTCACAAGCTACGACATATGTAAGTGCTCTGTGGGAATTCAGCAAAAGCATTTGCAAATAGAAAGGAGAAGAAAAAATTGCTTCCATTAAGACTTTTTCATTGAATCTTTAAAATTCCTGCAAACAAATTTCTCAGTCTGCTTCTTATTTTGTTTGAGGACTGTAACACTGGCTTTTGCATTCGGCTTGTGTTACAGAATTCAGCTGTACCCAGAGCAGAAAGACCAACTCTGACGATGCAGCGAAACAAGAGACCCAAGTGCAAACTCCTCTCCCTGCCCTCAGTGCCTTTCTGCAACAGTTGAACACCACTGATTCAGATGAGGAAAACTGAAGATTCAAGCTCTTTGTATAATTTCACTTTAGAGAATAAGCATACAAACAAAGCGAGACATGGAAGAGTCCAACTTGTACCTGACAGACCAGGTGCTTTCCTCTACAAGGAATACAATACAAATTGTGAACAGAATAGTAAAGCCCCAAATACTGCCTGTCATAACAAAGGGATTTTTATGAGACTCCTCTTGCAAACACAGGTTTATCTTTCTAGATGCAACCCCTGTATTCAGAGGGAGGGATGCAAAGTGACGGGCACACCAAGCACGTGGGCTGATCTCCCGGTTCACACTCTTTGCCATGGGGAACTTTACAGAGCAGAAGTGCTGTGTTCCACAGAACAGTTCTCGTTTCCATCCACAATCTCCTTTCATTACCTGCACTGGGGCACCTCCTTAGTGTAGTGGCCAGCAACTCCTCAGTATCCACCTCCTCATTGCACAGATTTGCGTGTGTGGTCGTCCAAGTGCAAGACAAGTTGCTAGAAACGAGTACCTGTCTGGGACTGAGAAGCCTTTACAGCTCTTCATGCCTCAGGCAGCTTATGGAAGCAAGGAGTGTCCAGTACACATCCACATGAACACGTCAGCTGAACTTGAGAATTCATCTGTGGGAGATGACAACAATTCATCTAAACCAGATGGTGACGGGCAGTCAGGGGTGAATGTGTCTGGCTCCTTAGTCCTCACTCAAAGTGAATGTCTAATAATCCATAAAAGCTACACCTCATTCTGAACAGTCTGCTTTAAATACATTTCCCCAAAATACAAATTAAAAGGAAATCCTTTAATGGATACAGGTTGTAGCTGCCTGCCTAAAAATATTCCTTAAGTTTTTGCCAGAGGAGCTGTAGGAGCCACGCAGGAGCTGTTGTTACTGTCTGGTGACCAAGATAAATTAGGAAGAATAAGCAAAGCTGTGGTTCAAATTTGCATTTCAGGTAAAAAACATACAGCTGAAATGGGGCAAAATTTTAGTGGCAACTGTTTGATTGTGATGTTTGTTCTCTACAGTAACAGCATCTCTCAGGAGCCCCACAAACCCAGATCACCAACTTCACCCTCTGTGCCCATACAATCTGTCCTACACCAGCAAACAAAGCACAAGGATTTCAGTAAACTGAAGAGAGTATTTGATAAATAAAATGTTTTTTAATTAGAGTGAAGGAGAAGCTCCATTTTAGCGTGCATTTTCCCCCTCACTAGCTCTGTTATCACCATAATACCACCACTAGTGAAGTGGAGAAAAAGTATGATACCAGAAAATGACCAAAGAATGACCTATAACACCTTGTTTAGCCTTCATGCTTAGTTATCACATGAAGATCTATACCTGATAGAGGTTGACAGCTCAATTCAGCTCACATTTACCACACTTTAAGCCAGCAGCAGCACTGCACAGGTAGAAAAAAAAAACAACCAGGAGCAGCCTATAATCTCCATTTCTCATTGCTATAAAGATGACTTTTTGGTAATATAGCATTCTTAAAACTACATATTGTGACTAAACACAAAGAGATAAAGCGAAATACGTATCAGGCTACTCTAAGTGTTTTTACTGAGAACAAAGCATTTCTTGCTGTCAGTTTGAAAGCCGTCATCTCCCCTGGGTCCGAGGTGCGCCTTTATGCACGAAAGGTGTGAGGACCTTTGGTACACCTGTGTGACTCGCAGCATGGCCAAGCACACAAAGGATTCGCAGCAGAATGAAGCAAAGCACAGATTTCAAAGGCTGAGCAGCGCTGCTCTCTGGGAGCTTTCCACTGTGCTTTATAGCTGCTAGCTTTTACAGGCAGTATTTTTTAAAATAATCACCCTGTTGAAAGCAGCGCTCAAGATTCATTTGCTTCCTGGTAACTTTATTTTACTTATTACTGATTTATGCATTATTAATATATTTTCATTTTTATCATATCTACACTAATCCTATAACTCAGAAAATATTACAGGCATAACCATCCTTCTGTAGGACACGATCCAAATGATTGGTTTGTTGGGTGGGGTTTTTTTTTACCACTATGAAGTTGAGTATAATCAATAAATTCACACCATCATAAAATTTACATGAAAGGTAAAGAACAAGGCCAGGGATGAGTAGATCCGGCTCCGATTGATAAAGTTCACATCCTTGCTGCCGAAGAGGCACTAGGCACAGCGTGCACTAACTGCTCTGCAGTAAATCATGCCAAGCACAGAGTGGATTATGCAAGCCTGATAATGGCATCCTGCAGCGCTCCCCTGCAAACAATAGGGTACAAGTTGGAGAAAGCGATCCCAAAGCAAAACACTAATGAGAAAATGTGAGCACTAAAAGAAAATCAGTGTAAAAACCTTAATTTTATATAAAGCACGAGTACACAAAATGGAACCTTGTGTGCAAACTCAAAGCCAAAAATTATGTTATAGAGTGGTATTTACAAGCCAACTTGACACTCACTCAAGCTGAGGAATTCAGATTCGGGGAAACTTGTACGATCTTTATCCTATCTTCTTGCCTGTCTGCTCAGTGCACTGAGGTATCATACCACAAAAGGTAGCTGATTACAAACAAACATCTATCACACTGCATATTTACCAAGCTTCCACAAGACTAAATATAGTTGCTGGCAGCAGAAGAAAGCTGTTATCATAGGCAGAAAAAAAATAAAAATAAAATAATAATTTAAGTAACCACTGGGGCACGGTGACCGAATTTGGCTCCTTTAAGACAGCAAAGAACGTCTGGTTTGTCTCCACGGGTGCAAGGATCGAGTCTGCCAAAGGAACTTGCCTCAATGAGATCAGATTCTGCAGCAATAGATATAATTTTTCAGATGGTGGCTGCAGAGTATAATTAACATTCAACATTAATACTGTGACTATAGGGCACACAAGCTCTGCAAGAACTTCCTCAAGGGCTGATCCATGCAGAGTCAGGATGCAAGCCCAGCACACATCCGTCCCTGTCCCATCACTGGCCCTGCGAGTCCCCTCAGGCACCCATGCCATGACGAACAGCCTCTGAGGCTCTGGTAGAGCCACAAAAAATCGCTTTTAAACTTTTATCACTAAAGCTACAGTCAGGTCTCATGACAGCATTTTTATTGTACAAAAAGAAGCAACGGAAAGGAAGTTAACATTATGATCATCATGTATCTGTGCTAAGATGGTACAGAATTTAAGGCAACAGAGAAACAGCATTGTCACAGCCTTAGGGCTTTCCTCTGCTGACTTCCAAAGGCTGGAGTTGCAGTCTTTGCTGAGCTTCTCTAAATATTGCAAAAATTCCTTATACTGAGAGGTGGCAGGAAGTCTCTTTAGAGAGGTCACTGCCATGTCCTGCTGTAACAAGTTGTAACTTGGCTAGAACAGCAGAAATGCCAATGCTTCACACGTCATCTCTATTTACAAAACGAAAAATAAAGAAAAGAAAAAGGAGAAAAAGCCAGCAAGCCAGCATTATCAATGGTAATCTGATCAATGAGCAATGCCCTTGTTTATCATTAAAAGAAGCACAGACAGCGTAAACATAACATGTGCAACTCAGGACATCCCAACCTGAGATAGAGGAGCTCCTTACTTTGTGATAGAACACTGCCCACAGTTCATTCCTTTACCAGGCAAGCAGAGGGTGGAATGAGGTGGATAAAGATTTTTCTCCCAGTAGAGAGGAGGTAATGTACAACAGCCATATGGGACCTTCAAACATGCACACATCACTTCATGATTATCACAGCATATTCCCAATGTTTTCAAAATGCTTCTCCCAAGCTCCAGAACTATGCAGTAAATAATATAACCACAAACATACATGCCTTCCTGTGCTGTCACACCTCTCTACAAACAGCCAGGCTGAGTTATGACAACTCACTGGCAGTACCTGGTCAGACAGGGAGGTTTACGCTTACACAAGGAGTAACGGTACCCTCCCCTTGACCCCACGCAACCACAGCCCCACCGCAAGAGAGAGTGCCCAGCACTGCCCTTGAACCTCTGGCCTTACCGCCATCTCCTAATTTTTAAAATCCCATCTGGCCCTCTTAAAAAAAGTGAAGAGTCTTATTCTTGCTTTGCTACACAGTAGCTCTAGAGGTTTCTACCATTCATCTCCCCCGAAAAAAGGGACTGGCTGACACAGCAAGAACTCTCTAACAGAGATTCCCAAAAACGCTCTTCTAGCCTCCCTGCTATTTCCAAGTGCCAAGACATGCACTACCACAAGTCACTTTGCTTTTACTGCTCTTATGTAGAATTTTAGAGTGCTTCAGATAACAAAAGCCTAGAGATGACACAAGTTCAAAGCAGAGATATTGAACTTTAAAACACAGGTTTTTCAGCTGGGAGTGTACTCTCATTATTATTATTTGCATTGTTAAAGCACAGAGGAAGGCGGGAGGGAAAGTTGTGAAAACGTTGAAAGGGACACAGAAGAAAAGGCAAATCTGACAGTAAAATGACAGAGGTTAATTCTGCCAGATTTTCTGTAGGTGCAAAAAGATTTTGTTCAGTTCTGGGAAAGTCTGGGTTTTGAGTCATTTTTATTAACTCCTTCCCCAGCATATCACAGCAGAGGAGCATTCATTTGGAGTCCAAATGGCTAATTTATTTTTTTTATTACCAAAGCAAATAAAACTGACTTCTAAAAATCAAGGATGATGGATTTTGCAGATTAAATAAGAAAAAAATCAATTTTTCTCCCCATTTTTGGTCATCTCTGCCAAGTTACAATTCATTGCAGATTTTCTGCATCTGCATTTTAAATCCTCAAACATAAGCATTCATATTGCAAAGCAATAGACTTCAGAGCTGCAGCGATACAAAGAGCTCATCCAGTCTGTTGCGAGCAACAAAGTGTAGATCTTTGTTACAGGCACAATCTTCCGTGTAATGTTTCTGTATTGCTCTGCGGCAGGGCAAGCGCCAGTCTCCCAGCTAGTAGCTGAGTTCTTCATTTCACCTGTATTTTCTCAACTACTTGCTAAAGCAGTGAACCAGATTAAGCTGGTTTGCACTGCCTGTGACAGGATATTAGCTATTGAGAGGCTGCATACATTAACTGCCAGAACAGATGAGTGCTTTAACGCTTACAAATCACGGGAGGGGAAGAATAGAGCGAAAAGAGATCATTCACGTGCTCCTCGTTTAGATACGCTGATATCTTATCAGCTCACCACAGACAAGCCAGATGTGGAGGTGAGCAGAATTCAAGTGCAAAAAACCCCGTCTGCAAGCGCGGGCGGCGCATACCACGGGAGCGCAAACCGAGCGCTCTCAGAGGTGCTCAGCTCCAGCACTACAGACATTCCAGCCGTCAAAAACCTCTATCATCTATGGAAATTCAATCTCAATCCCCTGGTGAAAAATCATAGAAGGGTCAGGGCAGGCACAACTTCCTTGATTCAGCACAGGCGGAGAACTTGCCTTGTTACTCGCATTCCTTAATGGCAATCTATTACTTGGGAAATGACATGAATTCTGCTTAATCCCCACTTTGCTGCATATTGCTATTTGCTCACACAGGAATTTCGATTTGTTTCAGCCTTCCATGAGGTTATTCAAGGGGCAGTGCAAAAACTTAAACGAGGGCTAAAAGATTGTTCTTCCAGGAGCTCCTTTGTAGTATGGGGGGGAAGTGTCTCCTTTATGGACTAGATAAAGGCTGAGGTTACCCATACACATGCAATGTTTGTTTAAATGAGTACAGTAACTTTACATTTGAGGAAACACATTTATTTCTGCACATAAACAGAAGCATGAAAGATTAAGGACAGCTGTGCATCTGTTTATCCATAACATATACACTGTTATCTGACTTGGGGCAAACAGACATTTTAACCTCTCCTTCAGCACCTGATGTATCGTTTCTTTCCTACTCAAATGCCTTCTTGCGGCGGCTGCTGCTGCTTGCAAACTGTGGAGCTGCTTGGGCGAGTGGTGGGGAACGGGCCTTTTCAGTCAGACTGAAGGCACCCGGTGGGAAGGAACGGGATAAAGCCCTTTTCCTCAACCTCCCTTCACTCTGTATCAGTTTGTCTCATAAGGTGTCAATGTTTCAAGTGCTAAATAGCTTTTGCACAGCGCAAAAAAAAATAATAATAGACACACACTCCTTTAAAGCTAATGGAAAGGGGCAATACTCAGAATTTGCTACAATTAGCCCCAGAAGTGACTTGATTAATTTATTAAAAAGGAAGAGATAACTATCAGAGCCACCAGGGCTTTGTGCAAGCAGCCAGAATCTGAGCTGTTTTCACCTTACTCCCCTGTCCTGTTACTGGTGACTGGGGGTGTCTGAACAGTGAGATGCTGTTAGACCAAAATGTGGTTAACTGGACCCAGCTCCCGAAGACCTGAGCACATCTGCTAGAGCTTAATGATAGTGGGAGCAGGCAGGTACAGAGAGCAAAAAATTGTCAGTTCGGCACTCAAAAAGCCTGTCCCATGGAGACAGGAGGCTCAGAAAGGTGACTGAGGTGTATAATTAAATGCATAGAAACTCCAGAGGTGCCAGCTGCCAGAGCTACCCTCTGTACAGCTTTCCTCAAGGGCTGATCCACACAAGAGGTTTGGACATTTCCAGCTGCAGCAGTTTATCCACCACTGCTACCAGAGCAGCACAAAACGTTTCTCTGACACTCGATCATTGAAATAGGAAGATTTGGCTGGATCAGAATAATTCACAACTTTCTGAATCATTGCAGTTAAAAAGATTATTCAATGCTGGGCGGGGGATGAATTGCTCTACTGCAATACTTTCTATTATAAGATTTCAGGCATCACTGAAAAGAAGATTTACTTTTAACTCCAGAAAGAACTAATGAAAATTGGAACAAACTATTTCCTTTCAGATACAGTTTGTTTAAAGTTTAAATATCTGTGAAATTTTTTTTAAGTTTTAGGTCAACCAAAAATAAGAATTTTTTTTTCATTCAAATATTGACATGGCTCTAATAGCAAAATATATGCAAAAATGGTGGGTAAGTCAGTCTTTACAGGGTAAAGAATAACAGCACATCCCTCTGACAGGGATCTGGGAAAAAGAGAGTCCTAGAGGTCTCTAAACAGGGAGAAGGAAGGCAATTAATTCCACATTTCCCAAAACATTTTTGTGTGTTGGTTGGACTATTAAAAACATGGTTATTTATAGAAACCCGTAGGACTCATGTGAAAGGAGACCTTGTTAGGAGGAGAAGTACTCAGTTTGGACTGGCCAAGTATAATGTGTGCAGTGCTTTTATACCTGCAGGGCATTTCCTCAGGATAGAGCCAACACATCAGAATGCACATTTCTGCATTGTGCAGTCTCCCTCTCCCATATTTCTGGATGTCAGACTTCCCCAAGGAGGAAAGGGACAACTGAGAACTACAAAAATCAAAACACAGAGGCACTGACTACCTCCCCTTCAAAAAGGGGAGATATATATACACACATATACATATACACACAAATATATACATGATGGCATGCCTTATAAGCAATAACTTCCTCTCTCTCTTTGAGGGAAGAGACTGCACACACGTGCACGAGACCCTTGAGTCTCTCCTGGTGCTTCCTGCCCCACCACCTCCCAATATGTTCCATTCTTTGGTGGCTGGTCTTGTTTTCTAATGGATATTTAAGCTATAACTTAAATTTTTCTCCCTAATGCAATTTGAAAGTGGAAGAAAAAACACCAGGCTACATCTCTACAAAACACACGCTTGATTCTTGTGAACAGTTACCTAAATATGCAGATCTAAACTTGTAAAAGGGGCGTGCTTGCAGTTGTGTCGCTGTCACCTCAATGCAAAAAGGGCAAGCTCAAAATTCCATCCTGATTTTGCCAATGAGATGAACCATTCAACAAGCTGTCAGGGTGAAAGAGCAGCTTGGCTTTGTTCATGAGTATTTATGAGGCTGCCAACAAGAACAGATGCAAATACAGTGTGAGGAAGCTGGGGGACAACATGGTGACCAGAAAAAGAAGCTGCACCAAGCAGCGCAGTGAACTGTGGCCACACCAGCAAATGGTGAACCTGCATCTAAGCTGGTGATCACATTTTAGACCATGCCTTAGCTTCTTGAGTCACTGAAACCTCTGAGAAATCTATGCAGTTAGAAGATATTTAGATAGCAGCTCATAGATTTATGTAATTATTCTACCTAATTACTTCCAGCTTCTGTTTGGGCATATAGGAAAGTTATGGAGCTTCCTGTATCTAAGACACATGCTTAAAAACTCTGGAATAAAAACTGCTTCTCATTAGGAACCAGAAATGTGGCACCAATCAAGAGGTAGAACTTAGCATCAACAAGACATTAGGAGACTGTCAAACCAGAACTCCTGCCTTCCCATTCAAAAGCATTTTTTTAAGCCTGAATGTCAGTCACTGCAGTTCAAAGCCTTTTCTTTTTTCAGATAGTTGACGTCTATTCCCACAATTTCCTGCTCAGTTCTTTTCCCCCTTCCACCACCTTTACTCTCCTACTTTCTTAAGAGAATAAAGATGCAGACTGCTCTAATTTCTTACTTTTTCAGCCACCAATTTACACAAAGCCTATAGATACTTGTCTTCTTGAAGTCTTCCATCCATCTGTCTAGTTTGGTTAAAATTAACCAGCAAGTGAGGTAGGATATGGGACAAGGGGCTGACAGTTGGGACAGAAAGCATAAGCCTATTTCCATTTTTAAAAAAATACATTATTAACAAATTAAAGGAAAGAGGAAGCTGAATCTGCTCTTATATTCTCACAGATCACGTTGCTGCTGTTACTTGGACCATTTCCTGCATCCTTGGCCAGGTGTGTACCCTTTAGAAATGCAGAATTTTCAGGAAAGAATTAAGAATATAAAATAACAGGATCACAAGCTTGAACAGAAATGCAGATATAAACCAGAATTTATTTTTTTTTTTATTGCCCATTAGCACTCCTAAAATTCTCAACTAGAAACCAAGGAAGCGGCACCCCAGGTGTTAACAGGCACCATCCCAAGGTGGACTGTACTGCACAACTGTTGATGCACAAAACCTTCGGGCTTGGGAAGTAAACAATCACTGATCAATGACACAGACAACCTCCGAACACATTTGCACTGTTGCCGTCATGTAAGTGTGTTAGACCATCAGTTTTAGCCACTTTATCTCCTGGATCATTTTTCCTTCCCTTAGCAATTAATAATACCAGTAATTGCCACATGAAGTCATACTTCTTTAAAAGTATAATTGCAACTTCCACTCCCAGCTAGCTCAAGGTAGCAATCATCTGTGTGATGAACCTTGGCATTTGATGCTGACATTATTGAACTCAGAGCTGAAATACAGAGAGCAAATGACAAACACTCCAGAGAAATACTTGCACTGTGGATTTTATCACCAAATCCCAAAGTTATTTTCTACTTCTGCCTGGGAATGTAGAGTTATTTAGTATTCATTTAACAATGCAGTCCCATCCCAGGCTGATTTAAAGCCTACATTATAATTGCTAATGATTACTCATGAAAAAGAGACTATTATATGTAAAAACTGCAATCAGTGCTAATCTATTCACCTATCCATTTTATACTGATACATTTTCTAAACAAAGCTCTGCCCGAATTGCTCATAATTAGCTTCTATTCTTACATTTTTAATTGCTTTTCTTCTCCCCCTCCCCTTTCAAACAGAACATTTTACATATCTTCAGACTTTTTATTTTAAAAGAGTCGGACTGAATTCTTATGAGTGAAAACCTGACACTGTACAATTTGGAGTTTTAAAATAACTCCTATGTTGTCAAATACTAAATGCCTAAGCAGTGTTTCAGGAAATAAATATTTTAAAACAAGATCAAGATTTCAAGCAAGCATCAGTCTATATAGTCTGAGAGTATGTAAGAGTTACACTACTAAAGGAGCAGAGGTGGCTTAGCTGCCATTCTATTTATTTTCTTTCAAAAGCCAAGAGCATTCTGCCCCTCATCTGCAGGCTGTCAAGAGCTTGGTAATCAAGAGACATTTGGCACTCCAGCTGAGAAAAACACTGCATTGAAGGATGTCTCTTTCCTGAGACACCAGTGCTGTTATGCCAGCTCTAGTATATACAGTATTGGAGAAGCTCTTCCCGCTCCACTCTCCTTCAGATACCTGAGCTGCATTGCCTGGAAAGAAATTAGAAAAGCTCACATGTACAAACCAGCCAAGCATCCCCTGCAGCTTGTAGCTTAAGTTCGCCTAGATATTAGATAATGTGTCTTGCTTAGAAGTATCCCCCTGTCAAAGTGACACTTGGGGAAAAGGGAATTCAAATTGTAATTCCTATTCTGGCATTTTCTTCTTCCTTCTCTATGAAAATCGATCCCACCTTATTATCAAGAATAATATCTTATCTCTGGTCCTCGGAGGGTGAAGAGGAATGTATTTGGCTTTAGCTACAGGCTAAAGACAGCAGCTTGTTACTGAGTGTTCTCTGTCAAATCACTTGCTCACAAAAAAGTTATGTAAAAGCAGATAAAATTATCCTGTTTCAGTGCATTTGACTTGTGGAAAAGCCACTGATTTTAACAAACTGTTCCTCTGCTAAAGCACTTATAAGTGGCATTTGCTAATGCTTGTCTTTACATCAATTTCAACGGCTATTGGATCAGACTCTCAATCTACAAGAGTCCTTCACCACCAGTTTTATGCAATTTGCGAACTGTTGCACTAATCAGCAGATGCTTTAATCTTCATAAATACAGGAAAGCTCTTAGGCAGTAGTGCTACAGTCACTGGAGAAACTCGTGCCAAAACATTTTATTCCTTTCAGAAGCCTTGCATTTTCAAGCTCAACAGAAAAGGTGGGGTGCGTAACCCACACGACTCTAGATCATGAAAGATTCAGAGGTGAAGTGACTAGATTCACAATATATGTGTTTCCAGCACAGCTTGCAAACCAAGGCCATGGACAGATTTCTAATCAAGCCAGACAGGACTGTGAACTGCTTTTCTTCATACCTGTATTTACAAACCCCCCTCAACTCTACAAGATTTGTAGATATGCATCATGCATACTTATGAGAAAATTATACATATAAGTACATAATCACACACATTCTATTTCCAGTTAAATGTTCCAGCAGAGTACCCACATTTTGGCTTTGAGGCAGAGCTGCCCTATACATCTAGGTAAAGTCACTTTTAAGATTTTCTTCCTTCATTGTTGTTCAGATTCAGCCTGCAAACTTACATAGCCTCAGAATTGCTCAAGTATATAGCATATACTTGCAACATGTCCAAGTAGCCCTGCCAGCACAAACAGCAAAGCACAGTGTGCTTCCTGACAAGTCCGCTTTACCTCTGGCCCCACACAATGCTCAGGATCCAGAGGAAGACATTATGGTAGGTGAATTTATAGGAAATCAATAACATTGCAGTGGATGTGAGGAAAGAAAGAGAATAAAGTCTGGTTAGCAGGATTTTTCAGATTCTGCCTTTCTTTCAATACCACCTGTACTGGGTCTGGCTAGAATGGAGTTAAATTTCCTTGTAGCAGCCCATGTAGTGCTGTGCTGCACATTTGTGGCTGGAATAGCATTGGTAACACATCATTGTTTTGTCTATTGCTGGGCGGTGCTCACACAGCAGCAAGGCTTTCTCTCCAACCTCACCCCCTCTTCCCTCTTGCTCCTCTCCTCTTGGCAGGGAGCAAGAGCCTGGGAGGGGACATAACTGGGACAGCTGACCCAGACTGATCAAAAGGATGTTCCTTACCATGTGAGGTTGTGCTCAGCAATAAAAAGCTGAGGATAAGGAGTGGGAGCAACATTTGTTGTTAAGGCACATGTCTTCCAAAGCAACTGTTACACATACTGGGACCCTGCTTCCCAGGAAGTGGCTGGATATCTGCCTGCTGAGGGGAAGTAGAGAATAAATTTCCTCTTTTTGATTTGCTTGTCTAAGCAGCCTTTGCTTTTCTCATTAAACTGACTTTATCTCAACCCACAAGCTTGTCCATCTTTTCTCTTCCTGCTCTGCTGAGGAAGAGAAGTGAGAGAGCAACTGGGTCTGGCAGCCAGCTGAGGTCAACCCACCACCCCATCATATCCACCTTAGGACAAAACCTGACATTGTCTGCATTTTGAAGTAATGTTAAGGTTCAGGTTTTTAATTGTTAAAAACTTCTACCCAAGATAACTTGTACTCTGACTCTCCCAATACACCAACGTCATACTTGCATTCATGGCTTAATAAAACAGAACAAGGCGAACATTGCCAGTTTTAAGACTTGTGATTCTGCTGTATGAGCCAAATAATTCACATACAACAATCCAGATATGTAGAACTACTACATCTATTTAATGCAGTAGCTTCTCTATGAGGATTTAAGTGTCCTCAGGAGAAGAAAAACTTAAATAATAACAACAAAAACCCCCTATGCAGCCCATCTATGCTTCCAGCCAACTGAGCAATATGATTCTCTCCAGTGGCAGCTGTATGATCCTATGTGTTTTCATTGATCTCTTAAGAGAAAAAAGAAGATTGCAACTGCCTCATGTGCCCAGAGGTATCAGAAGGAAAATAATTATTCCTTCTATTGCCTTATCCTTGTGCCAAGATCATGGCCATCTTTTATGAGCCTTAATTTGAATCAAAATTGCTGTGTATTGAACAGAGCTGTCAATCAAATTTAGGACTTACATAAGCCTTTTACACAAGACTTGATGAAAGAAAATAAACATAACTTGATTTTCTGCCATGCATGAGTACTTGGTAAATTGAGAAAGAGCTAACTTTAAAATCCTTTACAAAGAAGTAAAGGTATGCCTTCATGAAGTCCCACCCTATCTAAGGGCATAGCAAGGTCAGCTTGGAAGAGTAAGGAGTGACAGATTTCCTCTTACTGTATCATACACCAGACCCTTACAAGTAAAAACTTCAATTTTTGAAGAGCTGCCAGAAAGTATCTGGAATTTCAACCCCAACTGAAAGGATATTGACTGTGTCCTGCATATTCATATGGGAATTTTCCTCCTTGAGGGAAAAAACAATGGAAAAGCCAAGTATAAAAGAGCTAACGAGGTTACTCACTACATAACCTTTTCTGCGACACCCCGTGCACAGCAGTACCCTCAACATTGCTGTGTCCTAGGAGCAGCCATTACTACTAAGTTTCCACAGAGTCACATGCAGGACAGAAAAGTTCAGAAATGAGCTTTAAGACAAAGCTCCTCAGCACTGAGTGATCCCAGCTGGCACAGGATCCTAAATTACAGACCAGGGAAATAAGCTTAAGTTGCAGTTGCTTACTAGGAACACAAAGCAAGTAAATTCTTTCAGATCTGCAAGAAATGCAGGAGTTTTTATCTTGAAAATTACTGCTCTTTGATGAGGCACTGCCAGGGAAGCCCTGTGTTTCCTGTAGAATATTCTCACTTTCCCCAAATGCTGTGCACCAGTCACTTCTCTCCTTTCTGATTGAACTCTGCTTTGCAAGCAGCTGCACACGCTTTAAGTTGATTTCCTGCATTGTTTCCTTTTACTCCCAAAGTATTTCAGCTCAATCTTCCAAAAAATCTCCTCTCTCTTTTTACCAGTATCATGACATGCCAACTGCAGACTCGCAGCAGGCTGAGCAATATCTGCCAGGTCAGCAGTTGTCTACATCTTATTCCTGAACATGCTAACATACAAGAAAGATTTGAAGACAGCAGCTGGTAAGCAAAATTCTGCTCCTCTGAAGACCTTGTGATAGGCTTTTCAAACTGGATGAATCCCAAGTACTTCTCAGGTTGGGAAATTTACTGTCACTTCTACTCCAGCGAAAGAGTATTTACTGTACTTAGATCAATATAACTTATGTGAGCACTTTTATTCATTTTCATAATGATATTTTAGTTCCCTTTGAAAAAAAATATCAAACTAGAGCGAAGTTAAGTTAGAAGAATTCATCTTTCCCTCTCACATTTTCCCCAGAGTATTAATCCTTATTAATGGAAACAAACTCGCACAACACTGGTGCATTATGGAGGCAAATTGCCGATGTCAGCATTGCCTGGCATTATGTTAGCTCTACAGGCAAAATTTATGAGCACGCTTTACCCCTTCCCTCATGTTTAATACTTTGTACCTGCAGTTTCTTTTTCATTTTGAAAAGACTAGTGAATTTTTGCTATAGCTCAGGATCAGAGCAGCACTAAGCAACTCTAAGGTGGGTGAGAATCTGAACTAGAAAAAACAAACAGCTGCTGACTGGCATATGATAGAACAGTCAAAAACCTACAGATTTTAATTACTGCAATCAAAACTAACCAACAGTGGCTCTCAAAGTGCTTTGCCGTATTATACCCATTCTTAATTATTGTTTGAGACACAATACCTCAGTATCTTTTGGAGGCCACTGATTAGATAATTACATTTATTAGCTATTAGTAAAGTAGCAGATACTTTTGTCTTGCAGAAATTTTACACACACTTGCTGCAGTAAATGAGGAAGCTATGTTTATAGGAAATATCTGAGAGAACAGTCTACAGAGCCTGCAGGAATTAAACCAATAGTGCATCTGCCAAACACTGATTATGACATGATTGTTAGTGTGCTGACACTTATGGGTGGAAAAAACTAGTTGGCATAGAACACATACTTCTCCACAGTTGGTGCTTTTCTGTGCCAAAACATACTTCTAAATGAAGCAGCGAGTTGGGTATCCGAAATAAACCAATGACAGATTCCAACGCTCTAAGTTGCCTTATACCACATGGGGTAGTTGCTGAGAAGTCTCAGAAAAAAGGTGTTCTTGCAAAGCCAATAGCACGGTGTGGATTTAGACAGCCACAGAACATCTTCACAACTCAACCGATGTCAGTCTTCCAGTTTGATCCTCAAATGAATTTGTTAACCAAATCATCTGTGGACAAGAAAGCAGCTCTGGGCTGCATATTTTTGCGAACATTCTGTATTTTTTTCCCCATGTTGCTGTAGCATAATGACTTTTCATACTGATAGAACAACAAATCAGTGCTTTAATTTTGAAAGTGTTGTTACTTCTGTATCCAATTTTCATGAATTAAAATTACACAGTTTAAGTAGAAAGCATAAATGAATGCTGAAGTTAGGCATTTTTCTTATTCTTATTTCATATGGTGATTAGAGAATATGAAATGTATGTTCAGTTCTAACTGTAAAGTCATACAACCGAGTTTAACTGAATTGCTCCAAAAGTTACAGATGCAAAAATTATAAAATTAGTTTGTATAAGTAGATACCTTCTATATCTTCAGCTTCCATCGAATTATAAACTTAACTGGAAATTATATAAAGTAATCCATCACATGAATAGTTAACACTTTCTCATGTTTTATAATCAGTTCTGCAACAAATTTCAGACTGCAAACAATTGACTTAATTTTCAGAAGACTCACTGAAGTATTACTTAGGTGCGTATAGGATGAATTAGGCAGTAGGTTGTACCTTAAAAACAAGGTCAGTCTCAAGTCAAGTGGCATTCACACACAAAATAACTAAAGCATAAGTGTCATGCAGGGCAACGACTGAAGCAGGTAAAAGAAAAAGAGGACAGGTGTATCTGTATATAGTAGGCATGCTTTAAAAAAAGTACATAAGTATCATTTGAAAGAGCACAGTACAGTTCCCTGTGTTGGTTTACAAAGGAAATAATTTTAACTGTACTTACATGCATAACAAATTTACAAAGAAATAAAATAGACACATAGATTAATCTGGTTCCACGTTATAAAGGGAATAAATCACAAATGTTTCATGGATCCTTTAAGTAGAGATCACGAACAGGACCTGGTAGCTGCAATTTTGAAGCAAGAATTGCTCACCTAACACAATGTAATAAGTGGGATGCAACATTTACCTACATAACCCTGCTACTGGGCAACAAGTTTTATTTTTTGAGGAATACACAAGTTTTTGCTAGGAAAAAAACCCAGATTTTGTTTATATTTCTGTTCAAATTTGTATTTACATATAAACTTGTAAAAGGTAAAAAAACCAAAGACCTATTAAAAATTCTCATGTTATCAAAACTGACTTATTTACCTCCTTTTTGTTTTTCAGTCCTTGTTAAATCTGATGGTGAATGCTGTACATCTAATCATAATCCTGCTGTTATCACAGCTGTTATGTGTTTTATTTCTGATGACTCAAAGACAGATGTCCCAAAATTGCCCTAGATCCCTGCCAGCCTTTTCAATTGCATTATACAATCAATTAAACTTTCCTGACCCTATTCCCATCTCTAGATAAAATTCAGACGTTGACACTTCAAGAAGCAAATCATGTGTGTAAATTGGCTCTAATGACAGCTATAGATGTGTAGTCATATGCAAATAGAGTATTATCAAACATTAAAATGTCCAGGAGCAGCAGCTAGATGGATGCAGTCAAGAAAAATTAACTAGCAAACACATACTCCAGATACTTCCCACAGTATGTAATGCAATTAAACAGAAGCAAAGGGAAACTCACACTAGAAGCTGCCTCTCTCCTGCCGTGCCTATTTATTCCTCATCATCTGTTATTATTGTCGAGAATCTTCACATTGTGTCCCAATTAAGCAAATCTCTCAGAATTAATAAGGGTTCGCCTTCTCTATCACCACATCTTTAATGTTTGGAACTGAAAACATTGGCACCTCATGCTGTACGCGAGTGTGAGCAGTTCGAATAATAACAATTGTAAGATGTGCTTGCCAAAAAATGATTGCAAGTGAAGCTTTATTGCAAGGGTGTCTTGTTTAGGAGGATTTAGCACAATTCGATGGGGTGACAGCAGTTGTCAGCTATTGATACTGAACATAATAACTATTAAAAAGACAACTTATTTATTGAATATTCAGAGCCCTAAGCCATTGTTTGGGCATGTTTGCAATACAGATTATTTTGCTATGGTTTGTTAGTCTCATAACAGAGATTTTAAAGACACTGCAGAATGAAGTTCTTTTCCTTTTATGTTCTATGCAATAAGCTTCATAGAGCCCAATGACAACAAGATGACAGCTATCAGAATTTCCTAAGAGTATGGCTAAATGATCTTATCCAAAGCATTTCCTGATCCTAACTTGGAAGTCGTCTGTCAAAAGATTTCAGGGATTCTGCTGTATTATTCAGTATGTTTCAGCTGCATCAATCTTATCATTACTACTTTTGCTTCCTTTGTGTTTTCAAAGCCACTTCTTATGGCTTTTTGCCATTTCATGTAAAAAAAAAAAATCAGGAAAGGATGTGAGGAAATGGTGCTATACCCAAGAACTCTACCATTTATTTCTCCCTCACAATATTGGGTAAGCTGATAAGCTAAGATGAAAAAGAGTCTTCAAGAACTATCACTGAAGGACCTTCCAGGTTTTTCCTGCAATTTAAGTCCTCCACTTTAAGTACTGATTTTTCCCAGCAAGCATCAGCAACAATTCTGGAGATATTTTGTCTTTTATAGCCATCACTAGTGTTGCACCAAGAAAGAAAATTAAGAAGAAGGTATATGCCTCTGCTTCCTCATGAATCATCCTCAGATTAAAAAAAAAAATATTTGGAGAGGAGAATTCAGGGTGTATGATTTTATTGAAGAATTTCTAGTGTAATATGCTAGTTCAACACAGCTCCTTCTACCTTGCTCTTTGCCCATTCTTTCGTTATCTCATTCTCTGCACCTCACCTTCACTCTGCTGAAGGAGCTGCTACACCATATTCAGAAAAAGGCCCAAGCTGAAGTTGTGCCTGTTACACCACACAGCACATGACACCATGGTGCTCCACAGCCACTCCAGGTGGTGGCCACCTCCAGCTGCAGTCTGCTAGCACTGCACATACCATACTGATACTTAGTGCAGCCAAAATTAAAGGAAAGCAAGCATCTATTTTCCTCCTGCACATTATTTCACAGAGAAGATAATGGTAACTACACAGTTGTGAAGAAGTGCAGCGAAAAGCAGCAGCTATTCTGGGATGTCTCTGTAATCAGAGGAGAAAAATCTTCTATTAAAAAAAAAGTCAGAGGACACATTCGGCTCAGCCACCTCAGCCCCCTGCAAGTCTTTGTCCAGATGACTCTGGTACTGTCTGTCAACTCAGGCCAATATCCTACTTCATGTTCACTTGTGCAAGGCAGAAAGAAGGGACTGAAAATGTCAGTACAATTATTTAACATTTAAAACTAAGTCATTCATTTCCTGACATGAATTTTTCAAAGCATAACTTGCACCTTCATGAAAAGGGGAGAAGATTTTGGCTTTGATTAGAGATCAACTCATTAAACAGTATTTTCCCTATTTCTCTGCTCTGTATTTTATTATCAAGAGTGCATTAGGAGTACATTGAGAGGTAAAGCTACATTCATTCATGCACTCTCCCCTTTCTTCTTCCCCTACATTGCGCTTTCCTTGTCCAAAGAATGTATCTTGGGTAACACAAGTGGAGACTATCGTAATGTCAGGCAAGTTACCATTTCCTTGTGGCTGTTGAAGTAGTAAAGGCTCACAGACACAGTAAAAGAGCTCCCCCAGAAGCCCAGGCAACTGCTTGAAGTTGAGTGAATATTTGTTAATCAGGGAAAAAAACCAAACCCAAACCTTCAGTCACATGTAAAGAAATAAAACTAGAAGACTGTGACAATCACAAGCTGTTCTAAGACAGAATCACTGAATATTATATGGTCTTTAGCTAGTCATACTTTATCATTTTTCCAGGTGTGTATGGGTGACAGATAGATGCATAAACATTGCTTATTTGCCAACAAATACAGCGCTTTTTCTGCCTCGCTGAAACCAAAATAGATATCCATCTCGTTTGCAGACAGCACAGGACTCAAATTACCTGATGAGCTCTTGTGTCACAGTTACTAAAACGAACAAACCAAACAGAAAAAAAATACACAAGGAAATCTTTCATAATGCACCTCTTGTAAATATGCATCAGGGAGAAAAACAGAGGCTTAACTTGTGTTTGTTTCAGAACAAATGTACTCTAGTCCAATGCCCGTGCTTAAGACATTAAATAGTATTCTCATGGGAGACTTTTGACCTCATTGTACATACATTAAAATGACGTTTTTTATTAAGTGCTTCTTCAAGACTCACCCCTTCTAACCGGGAAGCTACACTATAAGGTAACAGCAGACAAAGGCCAACTGTTGCATTTATAAACCTTGTGGGGACAAAGTGGCCACTCAGATGAGGACACATCCAACTGCCCAGGTACTGACAGCCTGCTCAGGCTATTTTCCTCTGCAAGCCTTCCTCTCCACCTTTAAATGTTGCAAATGTATCAGAAAGTTCAGCCTTGACACTACCACCGTATAAGCTAGACTCTCTTTTGGTAAAACAATTTACTCGTCTTGTCTTAGGCTCAGAGCCACTGAGCCCAGACTTTGTAGAATCATAGAATGGTTTGGGTTGGAAGGGACCTTAAAGCTCATCCAGTCCAACCCCACCATGGGCAGGGACACCTCCCACCAGACCAGGTTGCCCAAAGCCCCATCCAACCTGCCCCCCCCCCCCCAGGGACAGGGCATCCACAACTTCCCCAGGCAACCTGTGCCAGTGTCTCACCCATACCTCATTGTAGGATATACTTGACACAGCGTAGGGATTTAGGCAAAATTAAGGTGGGCCATAAAACACAGTTCAGCTGATATCTCAGTTAGAAGTTAGATCTGAGTTTAAATTTAACGTGGGAAAAAGACAGTTCTCATATTAAGCCTATTTTACAGGTATGCAGAGTAATCTAGGAGGCTAGACAAAGATTTCTAATTTAAACTGACGAGTGAGTCTAACTGAGCCTAAAGTAACAGCAGACCTCATTTCTAACTTAAAGCACCTCACTCAAGGCACAATGGAGTCTTTATTACTTCAATTTTGACTCTTCTCTGCCCTATAAAAGGCTCCAAAGCCAAAGAATCCTTCAAAAACACACGCCCTCTGTGGCTGTTGTGGTTACAGGCAGCTGTGCACATAATGAGGTTAGATCCATCTAACCTGTGTCAGCAAACAGGCTGGAGCAATCCTCAGTTTTAGCATTTGAGACCACAAATCTGGCCTCCAGTCACATTTGCTGCATTCACCTTTCCTCAGTATCCACCACCTGGTACAGTTTTTAGTTATTGGGAATCTTTTAACTGAATTAGCAGACTTCAGGTCAAACCTTTGGTGAATGCTTTTTTCTGCTAAAATTCACCGAGTTCAGACATACATTTTGCAGCTCTTACTGTTCTTTCTGATGGCCCTGCATGAACAGTTCTCTCCTTTTTCTACAAGTTACTGCATAGTTTATTATGAACTACCACAAAGTTCAATTATCTGAAAAGATCTTTCATCAACAGAACTATCCATCTCTGAACTCCTGCCACAGTTTTGGAAGAAACTTTCTCCCCTTCACACACAAATGTTTGCCACAAAGACAAGATCACCAAAATCTCTAGATTTTCATGAATCTTAAAATCCACACACCTTAGTGAAACACCATGTAGAAAGACAAGCACATTTGAAGGGCATAAATAAGACAGTTCAATAAAATAGTGACATTGTGAAGTCTGGTTTCAGATTCTAAACCACAGTGTCTTTGATATTGTATATTGCAGTCATAAAGGAAAGCTGCTATTAAAATTAAAATAAATATTTCAAAACAGTAAGGAATGCCAACTCTATCATCCATTAGGTCCCTTAAATAACTAGATATAACAGCATTAAAAATACACATCAGAAGCAAACTCAGGAAAATCAGTGTGGGTGTATCTTTAACTCAACAAGCATATCAGATCTCAGACATACCCAAACCACAAACAGACAGTAATTCTAATGATGTCTTGCTTTTTTAAAGACTTTCCACACAGCTTCACATAGGCATAAACAGGTTAAATGAGATATTCCTTAAGAAAACAAGCTAACTATTCATCTGTGTTTACGAAGAATTTACATTTGACATCAACGTGTTTATTGCATCATTCATTAGGTCTATTACCCTAAATAAGGGCCTCTTGCCTAAATCAGAAAGGCTTGGCAAGCACTTAATGTACATTGAAATAACTCAAGAGCTCTTGTGAATGAGCAACCTAATCTGATCTGTATCTACTGTTCCTTCAGGACAGACCACGGCTCAGTCCCGGTTGATCAAAGCTCTTCTGTCGAATCTGAACATGAGGAATGTCTTCCCAAGTGTCAGAAAAATTCTCATTAATGTGTGAACTTTGGGCACACTTCCCTCACAGGGCTTTAATTTCTCTCTGCACCACCACTGTTCTACGTGTCCTCTTATTTCAATTTGAAACCCCTCCTAATTATCTTTTTATCTTGTTAAAGAGTAAAAATTCTCCAAGTAGTGCTTTCCTCTGGAGATTTGTTTTCACCAGGGAGAGACTTTGTTAATATGTGCAGTCTGATTTCTGTCCTGAATTCATCTAGACCTAAGGCTATTCCTTTGCCACAATCAAGCAGGTAGGCTAGCTATAAAATAACAAAATAATTTCAATATTTTCCCTTTTTCTTTTCAAATCTTTAGTATTTAAAGCAGATTTCTCCTTACATACTTGTGTCCTTCTTTAGAATTGCAATATCTCATAGAAGCTTTTCACCTACATCTGTACATGCTATTATCTTCACCTTCTATTTCACTACAGACAAGGCAGGTTTCTGGTTGAGAAAAGGGAAACAGCATTTAATATGCTCAGCTATGAATGAACCAGTAGACTTAGTATGGTCTATTCCACAAAGTACAACACACAGTTCCTATTAATGAGAGACACCACTAAATACAAACTGTCTTGAATCCTTGACTTCCTCTCTTGATTTCTGTAATACAAGTTCAAATCAATACCTAGAGTTCAAACCTTGACAAGTCTGCATACAGAAACTGCATTTTAGCTGACAGGAAAAAGCAGAGCTATCACCAAAAAAAAATAATCAGAGCTATGCAAACAGTGTCTTCAATCAGGTTTTACTCGAGCTGATAAAAGTTCACTGATGGTACAGACACAGCAGCATCACAGCTTTTGGAATACTCACATGGGACACAGTGTTAAATAAGTGAAGTTCTTGTGCAGGTCACTGCTGTCATCTATTTGCAGCCATTAAACTTTCTAATAAATTATGTGCCTCAATAGCATTGGCTCATATATCAGTTTTCACACACTACAGCCACATGCCAAGTTCAATTCATTTAAAGCTGTGTGGTTTTTCAGGGTGGACAGGAAACACAGAGACCGGCCAATATTAAAGAAAAGGGATTCTTCCCCTGGTGACAGCAGCCACAGCGCACATCCAGGGGAAGGAAGAGGCAGGAAGGTCTAGGAAGCTGCATCCCCATATTTCATCGTAAAATCAGGACCTCACACAGCACACCAGACAGGACTAAAGTTCCCATAATCTCCCTGATAAATCCAAGTCTATTTTAAGCTACTCTTACACAACTTAAAACCAAGTCAACTTGGAAGAAATTCTCATCTAATCCCGGATGGGCTAGTAACCAAAACTGAGTAAACAGTGAGGGGATATCTGGTGTTTGAAGCTCTTCTACTCTACTGCACTTACCCTATGACCCAAGACAAATCTTTTCACCTCTTCCTGCACTTGCTTCTAATCCTCCAAGAGCAGAATTCATCATTCACATGTTGTGAAATATAATTTGTATTTGCAACGCTGAACAGCATATACATAGCATGAAATTATACATATGACTTGTTAGTTCTCCACCATGAGACCAGACGGTCAGTTATTCTCATATGCAATTAATTTTGTAATTGGACAGTGCTGACCTTGGAGCATATCATAAGCCTCAATACTGAGAAAACTGTATGCTTTCTAAGCTATACTATCCACAAAATAATGATTCAAACCCTTGCTGAAATTTTCAATACAAAGTACTGAACAGATAAGCACTACATACAGTCTTAAATCTCAAGATAACCCCCTTCATTCTCTGGAAGCACCTACCCATGAATTTGTCATCAGGAGCTCTGGAAATGCTCTTTTCTTAGTACTGCGCTTGTGCAAAACATCTGAATTGCCACAAGAGTCAGCCTTACAACACAACACAACTCCTCGCCTGGCAATTGGTAGACCTCACACTATGGACTCTGGAGGCAACAGAGACCAATTTGTGCGTGATCTATCAACATTCATCCTTCACTCCCAAACTCTGGTGTCCAGTCCGATTTTATATTTATGAGCATTACTCCAAACTAGCAAAAGGTCTCCTGCTGCTTTCTGCAAAATGAAAGCAAGTGTCTGACAGGAAGCAGAAAAAGCTATTTCAGGATTATCCATTTGGCTCAAAGTTAAACAGGATTTCAAGATGAAAATGTAGCAGGTCTTTAAAACAACAAAACACCTTCATGTTTTTTTTCCATGAGTATTTAATATGAAAAACCATTAACTCATATCATTTGTTAGCTTTACAAAAAAGTAAAACACTTTATTTTGAGGTCCTTGATAACAGCAGTCTGGGTAAAAGACTACTCATTTCTTTAGAAGAAAGGGCCTTCTGCAGAAGATAAGGATCCAGACTAACAAAAGGTTAATATCCGTCATCTGATAGAGATCAGTATCTCCCCATTCCAGTGGCTAATGTTACAGGGGCTACAACAATTAAACCATAAGAAAGCCATAACCAATGTAATGCAATAGTTGTATTAGTCAGGCAGATCATTTTACATTGCTGGGTATGCTGAAAGTCTCCATGAGGATTCCAGATGTAAATTCTTGACAAAAAAGGAAATGATAGAAGTGTCTCAAAGATTTATTTTTACTTTCTGTTCGGCACAGTGAGCACATGGTAGAATAACGAGTCCATTCATTCATATTTGCAGATGTTTTACACATCTCGCTGAAGCATGTGCATTAATATGTTATATGGAGCTCGCTTCTGTTTCCAAAGTGTTACAATAATTATTCTTTGATTTGAGTTTAAGAAGCGTATGGATGTATGCACAAACTCTGCTGAGCTCCCGTTACAGTTATCACTTGTTACAACTCACGTCAATCACAAATCAAATATTCTCATCGCTGGAAGGTAGGGATGCTGTACGGTTATTGACACATACTACACAGTTTACACTGATAGGTTCTGGCAAGCCAAGGAGGTAGTGTTCATTCCTGCACACTACACAGCGTGAACCTCTTCACCCACGTTAGCTGATAACGGCACCTCATATAACACGGATATTTATATTACCACTGTAGGATTACTTCCAGCCATTCTGGAAATCCCATAAGCTAGTTGGTTCCTATATACATAACTTGCATAGTATTCAAAGATACTATTTCAAACAAAGCAGGAAAAGTACTAAGCAGTAAGAGAACATGAGATTTTAGGTAATAACAAAAGAATTGTTTTCTAAAATCAAGTACTGAAACTCTTCAGATTAATTAATTTTGGTTCCACAGATTTACTTTTTGTTTAAAGTCTCACTTCCTCTCCTGATCTTTCTCCTTCCCCATCCTCCAAACAGCAAGATGGTTTCCTATAAAATGCTGTATTCCCTCCCGTTTTGTAATCAACGCTTTATTAGCCTCATATGCTTTCAAAGACATTCCACCTCTAACCACATCACCCAAAGACGATTCTTTACATCTTTTTCAGTCCTGCCAACTTTTCCTACCCAAAGTTCCTTTGCCAACATATTTGTTTGTTTTTTATTAGTAATGATGATATCTCAGATTCACGGGATCACTGTATACTATTTCCCTTGTTTCAGTGATCTTTTCAGATAGAGGTCACTTGTACGAAAAAGTTCAACTGGTGTTGTTTAAACTTGAGCACCTCTGCCTAGGCACTCAAGTACAGACATCAACATAAAAGGAGCTGCCTAGTTTTCAGAAGTCCCACACTCCTCAGCCACCATTGACTACAACATATGTTTTGCCCCTTCACTCTAAAAGGAAATCTGGTCTTTCCAATGCCTTGGTATAGACTCAGATGCTCAACTAAATTGCAAACTGAATCAGATCGGTCAGCTTGGACTGCTTTACTACAAAAATTTTATCAACTGAAGCATTTAAATCTCACCCCCAAACACCAGTATATATAGTTTCACGGTGGTAGAGTTTAACAAAAACAGCAGTAACCCCAGAATTATTTGCAAGGCAAAAACCAAAATACAGGCACTGAATGGGATGAAAATAAGTTACTGAACCACTGACCAGAGCGTAAAGCTCCAGATTAATTTTCTTCAAAAAGAATAACACTTCAAGTCTGCACTTCGTTCCCATTTCAAAGTAACACTATTTTACCTTTGATTTCTTTTTACGTTACCAATGTAACCGTAGCATAAAGCCTGACACATTAGGAATGACTGGTACTAAGTGGTAATTTAAAGAATTTCCCATAAGCTTACTCCAGGACAAGTGCCTGGCACACAGTGTGACAGCCCCCATAGTTACATTGCCACAAAAACACAAAGAGAGGTTCTCAAAAGGCTACAGAAGGGTTGGAGCTTTTTTGTTTGTTTAAGAGAGATGTTTCTCAGGATGAGAGAAAAAAAAAATCATTGAAAAATTAATATAAGAGAAACTCTTGAGTACTCTAAGGGTAATTGGCACCTTGATCTTCCTCATGAGATCCCTGGAACATCCTGGTTATATCCGGTAGCAAGGCTATAAAAAGACTCAAGGTCTCTCCCTGCCCAACAACGTCTTTCATATTGGCTGAATTACTTCTTACATTAAAGACTTCACATAATTATGAGAACTACAGCTCAAAATTCTCATTACATAGGAGTAAAAACTCCTCAGAGTAGCTGAGTTAGCAGTCCCAGTCCACAGATGTAGGAACTTTTGCCCAAGTAATACGACAACAGCAGGAGACACCAATCTGAAACTAGCACGTACCCCACAAAGACTTTAAAGAAACCCTTTGTGTAAAATAAGATATAGCAAAACCAGCTTTGTTTTAAATACTTGAAGTACTGTAGACATTCCCCCAAGCTGCTCTCCACATTCTTAAACAAACAAATAAAACAAACAAAAACCAAAACACCCCAACCAACCAAACAGAAAAACCAACAAACCACAAACCCTGCCATGGACTCTTTGGGCACCTTCTCCAATTTTGCACAACATGGGCATCCTGGGCACAGGCAACACATCTTGACCTCCTGGGCACATCATCAGCCAGAATGGGAGGGAGCACACATGAAAGGCACAGCATCCTCTGCTTCCCCTCCATGCCCACAGCTGTAATATTTAATTCCCTCAACAGAAATGGATGCAACAGTATTTGTGCAATGTACCTCCAGCTCAAGGAGAAAGCAGGTGAAGGCATGCACTGATCCATATCAGAGCTTTATGGACCACTCAGCTGCTTACAATGATAGCACCGTGTTCCATTTGGTCTATGCTGACAAGGATTTTGCTGCATGAACTGCACCCAAGGTCTCTCATTTTTGGGGAAAGGCAAAACGTTACTTGGTTCTCTCTGTACATTCTCTTTCCATCCAAAAGAAAAAAACCTAGCTGTTGCCATTTCCCTATTCTTTTAGATACTAGAGATCTGCATTTTTACATGCTGTCACACAAGCAGCACCCCAAGTTTCCAGTTTACCTGGATGTTTGATTCTTCTCCGCAAAGTCATGAAGAACATAATTGTTTCTATACCGAGAGATAAAATTGTTCTTCTACCATATGCCATAGAGATTTCATATAATCAGCCTCAAAGCAGGAAAAAATGATGTTTCATGTTATTTGACTAGAAAGGAACATAATGAAAAGTTATTGTCATCCCACATTTCCCAGGAAAGGAGGAAAAATGTAATTTTGAAGTCTCCACCCAAAGCAAGTTGGCCCAACCTGCCACCAAAACACTACGACAGCTCTTTTGAGCTTTGAATATATTCCAGCATGTTTCTACCTTAGCTGTGGTTTATGTACATATAGTTTTGTTTAGTCTACAGCTCTGCACAGGTAATGACTGAAGAAAATTCCTATTAGTGATGGATATGGACTGACATTCTCATTCATAAATGCTGCATCATTATTCTTGCTGGAATGCAAGTAAAATGTATTTTTACCCTATAATTTGTACCTAGTCAGAATGAGTTAAGAGGCTTGCACTTACAAAGCGTGCATGATCCAAATGAATTATAAGCACATCAAAGTAGGAGGAACAACTAGTGATGATGGCCAAAGCTCAGAAAAGCTTCAGGTTCAATTCAAAGGGTCTTATTTGAACTTTAGATAAAACTACATGAATCTGAAAAACTGGAGTGAACACAGAAATAGCACCTGTCAGATTCTCTCAACCTTACTTGTAGTTTTCCGTCCAGGTGAGAAATACTAGGAGTATTTTTCTTTTAAGATTTTGGTATTTCTGCTTCTAGTCACTGCTGAAGGTGGGAATTGCAATGTAAGGCCCAGACAAAAAACAAAGGAAAGTGACAGAAACATCATGGATTTGAGCTAGAGAAGCCATCCGTGAATTCATCTTCAACATAATCGAGTTTGTTTACCTAAAACACATAGTATATGTATATGTGTATGCTAGAGTGCCTGCAAAGAACAAAAATCCAGTCACAGATTGAGGAACTTATCACAGGATTGGGAAGGGGACGGAGGTGTAAAAAGCCCCACCAAATCTACATTTTCAGGTGATTAAGCTATTGTATTTTGTATGTATATTTCATATGGGTGAATGTCTTGAGCAAATGATATATTAGCTGGAGCAATAAGAAAAATTTAATTTACACAAATAGTAAATATTTTCTTTTCCTGGGATTACAGGCAGGGGGAATATGAGGAAAAAAATTGCCATGAAAAGGTGTTTTCCACCCTTGTGGGGGAAGAAAGAAAAAAAAAATCAAATGTCCCCAATACAGTGATTAAACAAAAATTAGTTATTTTGCCTGGAGGGTGAATTTCTTTCACTGTGTCATGAAAAGCACCATCTAATTGAATTAATACTAGGTTTTGTGTGGAAAGGTAATTTTCCTCTGGGTCAGAAATTAAAACAAACAAACAAAAAACACCCCAGAAATATTTAAGATGACACAATTTTTTTTATATGAACAGTGATGACATGAAACATGATAACTGTGAGGGTTTTGTTTCATGAGTTTGGGGTTTTATCTGCTTTGCTTTGTTTTTCTTAAAGCGCTCTATATTCCATATAACATTTAGGTTATAAAAGTAAACATCTATTATGCAAAACCTAAATTATTCTGTGCATGACATCGCATTAGGCAGACTTTGAATATTTTCCCTTGAATACTAAAAGCTTATGTGTAGCAGACACCGAAGCACTGAAACAAAATCTACAGAAGAAAGTGGAATTATATAGCCTTAAGCATTATGGTATGTGGAGCCTGCATGCTGTTCTTTGTTAAAGAAGTGCCATACTCCCTGTCTATCAGGGCTCCCATTTTCAGCAACAGTTCAGCACTGCCTCTCTAAATGACACATAGCAAGGAAAATAAGGTTTTCAATGAAGCCTCACACAATTAAAATGGTAAATATTTCACATACTATTCTGGTGTCTGCAGGAGGTAAAGCTTCACATGGCGCTAGCTTATCCTCCACAGCCAAAGGAAATGAAGCAGTCTCAGCCATCAGATGGCACGCCTAAATACATGCTCTAAAGAGATGGCACACGCTTTGCTTTGTTTTAATAAAAAAGGGGGAGGGAGGGAAGAGCCCAAATTGCAAAGAGAGCAGTTCAATCTTGTAAGACATGCAGTACCTATGGGTCATACTGTACAATTGATTTTTCAGTAGAACTCTTCTTTGATTTCTACAGGGAGTTTAGCTTAAAAATTGATGAGACAATATGCCCTTATTAAAGCAGCCATGTTAGGAAAAAGAAATCTTACCTGTTTAAGGTTTACTCTTATTCTCACTAAAGTCTGACAAAGCCATCTATTGCAATAGAACAGGGTCATCCCTTCAAGCCCCAATTTTTGAGAGATCTTAAATGCAAAATCTAGTTTGCAGAATTGGATGAATACAACCGCTTGCAAATAAAGTTTGACAAGTTCCTAAGAACTTACAAGATTGGAGCCCAAATCACTGAGTGGGTTCTTAGAGTCGCTTGCCTCTGCCCTCTTCCTTTGAGCTACAGGGAGTAGGTTACACGAAATAGAAGGACAAGCAGAATACAGGCACAGAAAGTTTATTTGCACCAAGCATATTAATTTCTTATCTGTGAAACAATCGAGATTTTGCAATGCCTTATAACACTAAGAAGATGTAATCCTAACAAGGTTTGATCCAAGGTGACCTGCCCTCTCAGGCCCCTCCTGACAGGTGCACCTACTGAACCAGCCACAGGAGGGCCCCACCCCTGCTCGCAGTACACCGCACACCGCGCCGGGCTCCCCAGAACTCGGCACTGAAGGTTGATGATTAGACTAGGAAATGACAGGCGCCTAGCAGGGTTATTTAAACATGCAAGAGCTCCATTATTAAAAGGTTAAACAGTTTAGAAATACTACATTGCAGTTAGCAGAAGCAACTTGCTGAAGGATTTCACATCACATCTCTGTAAAGCAGGGAAACGAGGGAAAAAACAGTGTCATTGCCTGCTTTTTGACTATAATTGCCTTCAAAAAACGAGGTGAAATTTCACTTTTAGATGTCATATGAGAGTCTTTCACGTGTGCAGCACAGAGGTTGATATCTGTGACAGCAAAGCTGCTTGCACAATTACACTCCATTTATATTAGAACACTGGAGTCTGTGCTCAGTCCAAGTCCCCCTCTGTCCTCAGTGGCACACAAAAGTTGTGCTTTTTCTCCCAGAGAGTCCAAGAACAAAGATAAAGACAAGATGTGAGAAATACAGAGTCACAAGGGTGAGAAAGTTGGAAGGTTAACAACATGGAAGCACCATGCACTAGAACTCAGCGACGAAAAAAAAGTTCAAGATCCATAGAGGCTTCTCTCAGGAAAAAAAAAGTGCCAAACAAACCCTTGCCTTTGATTTTCCCAACCAATTTGCAAATTCACAGAATAGTTTTGCATAGAAAACGAACAACAGGGGAAGAGGTGGGGCATGTCTCAAATGCTGACAGCCGCAATAGTGTTCTGAGATTAAAAGAAGAAAGGTTTTGGAAACATTTGGTGTAACAGGCATAGTTTACAACTTAGGTGTTTGGGATCCTTCTCTAAAGAGCTGTGTAATGTTGGTTCACAACTAAACTGCTTAATCCAGGCCCTTAGTATAAAGGAAAAAAGTGATGAGAATATCATCCTCATGATAGGATAGGATGAAAAGTATAAAGGAGTACTCAGACAACGGGTCTCAAATTTCTCCACTTCTCCAGTCCTGATTTTCCACACCGTTCTGTACACACGTTCAAAGTCAAGCATTTAATGTTATTCCAAATAAAAGCAGTGTTTTTCAGAGTTTCTGTCAGAATGGCAGAGTCAGCAGGATTTCAAGGATGTGCAGCAGG
>NW_010177427.1:32814-42288 GCF_000695765.1 Mesitornis unicolor
AGCAGGAATTTAAAGAGTAAAGGCAGAATACTCCATCACCTGAAAAGTGCTAATAATGACAGCAACCGAGCTGGAGAACCACTTGGAATATTTAATCTGGCTGCAGTACAGATTAATTAGATACTGCCTTTAAAGTGCTTTGAACATGAAAAGCACCAGATAAGTGTGTTATCTTCAGCCTCATCACCACCACTACGCCTAATTCTACCTAACGGTATAGGGCATCTTGTGAACTTCTGGTATGGCACTGGGCTACTATAACGGAGAACCGATTCCATCCTTGCGTAACATCCTGCAAAACCATGACCAGCTTTCACATTGATCGATAGTTTGAGTAATCTGAAGAGGTTAGAAAGACAATAAGACTGAGCTGTAGTACATTTTTCAATTGACTCTTTAGCCAAAGTGCTACATTGCACAAAAAACACCCTTAATCTGCTTTTAAGCAAGTGACAACTGACTGTTGGATAGTTTGCAAAACTGCTGCACTGTTCATTCAGATCAGCCCAACTGTACCATTCCTAATGCACTTTGGCTAAAAAAATATAACAGTGCCTAGAAAAAAATAAATAAAAGAAATCACCAACAATAATAGTGATTTTCGCTTTCAACGCATCAGCAGCTGTGACAGTAACCAAGTAACTAACAGCTCCTTGTAGCTTTATGAGATTTCATATACAAACATCATGACTCCTAAAGCTGTGTTCAGGTAGATCAGAGGACACTGTAGTCCAAAGACTGTTTAACACCTCCCTTTGAAAACCACTTCTCCCAAGAGTGGGAGAGCAACACAGAGCAACTCTTTTACTTATCCATTGCTGTTTAGACCAAATTCAGACAACAGTACACTGCAGCAAGTGGTATCTCCAGTCTTCAATTAACTCTTGAAAAAGCAGCTTTCACTTAAAGGGATGAGAGGAGAAAAAGATTCAGATACTCTGCTGTCTGACTGCACATTCAGTGACAGGGAAATGTGGTAGAATTACACTGTACAGAAAATAAAGGCATGGTTTTTTCTTCACAGACTATCGTCTTTAGCTTCCACGTGACTTCTAACTACATACGCCAAGGTAACAGAGGCAAGGATAGGCAAACTTAACTCAGTTCTTCAGTGTAACAAAATGTCTCAAAACAAAAGTACAGCACACGGACTGCCAGGCACTATGCACCTTTCTGCACTGTTCTGAGGAACTAACAAACGTTTCATGCTAGTAATAATCACATCCATTAAATGTTCCACTGAAAAACCTGGCCTGCAAAGTAAAGCCAGAAAGAGTTTCCACCAAGATGTGATTTATAGCTTCTATGCTTAAACTTAACCCTGTAGTAAATCTAAGTAAAGAAATAGAGGAATACGATATGATGTTAGAGAACTAGAGGATTGCCACACCCTTCAAGTTCTCTGCAAATTATTATGCCATTTGAAAATACATCCCTCAAGTTGTGGCATTTTGGGGTGGCATAAGGCAGGTTGGTGGTGATGTGCAGGGGGTTACCATACCTTACCATAAAGAATGTGACACAGAGAGTGCTGTAGTAGTAGTAACATTCTCTGTCAGCAATAGAAGAGCTTGGGGATAATAGAGCAACCATGGGGAAGGAAACTGGAAGTATCGGAGTACCCCCAAGCACACCACCTGTGCAAGTGTCTCATCCACCATGTGTGGTAACAGCAACAACACTCCTGAAGAACCTCACACAGAAACAACTCCTAGGTATACCTTTAAACAAAGTATGAATCAAAAACTGTATTTGTATCAATTTGACATCTTATTGATGATACAGAAGTCACTTGCTTTTCTCAGACAAAAGAATAAGTTTATCTTCTGAGTCCTGTTTCTCTTTTTTCTTTTTGTTTAGTGTTTCCTCATAATAACAAACATTTAATAAAGAAACAACACAGCTGCAATGAAAGATTATGAAGGGAATAGCACAGCTTGGGAATAGCACACCTTCAGTGGAGAAACAAGCTGCAGCAGTAGGAACACGCTAGCAAGCACACAGAAGATGGAGTACGGAATCACAAAGTTCTTCAATACTCCTACCATAACATCTTTCAGACATTCCCTTATTTTAGGAATACTTTCAATTAAAGATACACAGGCCTTTATTAATTCAGCCTCCTGTTGAAATGACAGTATCTTACAGCAAAGCTCCGTGACGCAAGACTCAGTGAGAGAATTTGGTTTCTATCCAAACTGAAACAAGTAGATTTTATATTCAGATAAATTACAAGTCATCACAGAAAAATTTTGCAGCTTTTTCCCAGAATCTACTTTGTGACTACCCTACAAAACACCCTAGAGATTTGCCATTGCACTTTATATGCTCTGCCTTTTCTTAAGGTGCCTCATTTTATTCATGGTCTTAGAGCTGAGGGAGCACAAGTGCATACCTCATCCCTTCCAAGCAACAGGCAACCTAAAATTACTGATTTCACAAGGTAGGTAATTCACCCGAGAGTCAACCTCAAGATCCATGATAGCTGCCTAAATATAGAAGCCTTCATTTCTATAGAAGACTTGACTTTACTAGAACCTTCTGCCTGAGCTCCAAGGTTTTGCCATAACTAGCAGGTCCACCACTGAAAACTGTTTTGAAATAGAACATCAGCAACGTGGCTTTGGCACTATTGGAGCAATACAACTCTTGAAGACTTCCACCGTTTTTTACGTACATCTTTCATATAAAGAGCGTTCTGCACATAAATTGGGAGATACTTCAATAGAAATGTTTGCATTTCAACCAAACTCTCCTTTGAGTGATCTAGCTTGTCTCCAAGATCAAAAAGATTTTCATTAACATTTTCTAGCTTGCAGAACAAAACACACACAAAACCTGCACAGAACTGAAAGTTCAGTAAACTGCAGAAAAACAGCCAGGGGAAGGAAGAGGAAACAGAACAGATAAACCAGATCCTCCTCCAGAAATAAGACTGAATACAGATACAGATTAGCCTGGCAAACTGAACATTTCTAGGAAGTGCTGATATGTCACTGCGTTGCCAAAATTAGAGAAACTACGTAGGAAGCAGTTAGCTGCTGTAGCTTCTCCCTACTTAAAATGATTATTCAGGGCTATATTATAATATGCAGTTGGTCATACCAATTCAGCATGTAACTGTTGGCATGAAAAGGACCATTTATTCAATCTCAACTTCAAAAAACAAATCGATCGGAGAGAAATAACAGTTCTTTTCTTGACCCATCCTGCATTTATACTCCAATTCCATGCCAAACACGCAGCTTTGTTGCACATATTGTATGAATGTCCTCCATAATTAAAGCTTTATTTGAACCTCCCCCCTCCTTCCCCATCACTCTTGGTTAGATCAAAACAGTAGAGACAAAAACTGAAACATGCCCAGGGTGCAGAAGGAGAGAAGAGAGAGACTATTTAACGAAGTAGGCTAATGGTGGTGAGGATGAAGGGAGGCGATTTTCACATCTCAGAACTGTTGAGCCTGCAAATATTACTGAAATCACATCTGGGAACAAAGCTCTGCTTTAAGTAACTTCACCCATGAGTGTTGCTAAGCAATGGAGAAAAGGCAAGGGAGAGGGAGAGTGCCTGACTTTAGCATTAGAAGGATAGACAGGAGATTTAAAAAGTAAGGCTTTTACATAGCCTTATTTATATGAACTTTCAAGTTCTTCGTTTTTATTGCCCGTCTTCCAAACTGTTTGTACCATCATTAGGCAGGTTTGGTTCAGTATCTAAAGCAATGCACACCCAGCACGCAGAGTTGTGCTGCATCCCGGAGCACTGGCACAAGCAGTTTTGCACCAGAACTCTCAACATCTGTCTCTGGACTAACAGGTAAGAACCAGAGAAACTGTCCTGATGTGCAACTACGATAGAATTTGCTGTCTATATTTTAAAGAAATACTGCAGACTCTTGCTTTTATGTAACTTAAACTGTGTATGGTATGGAAAATAAAATGCTTGTGATAGTAACAGCTTGCTCTAACTCTGTTCTTATGCTAGTAAGTTACAAAAAGGGGTGGTATTTTATCCAACAAGATAGATAAATGCCATTTCTTCACCTGACTTAAGTGAAGGTTTTCTGTTCACTCTTTACTGACATCTTGATATTGCAAGAGTTTTTTTGTCCTGCTTTAGTAAGATTACTTCCTATCTTTAAGAAAGCAACTACACATTTTCAGCTGTAGACAAATACATTGCCTCTTACATTATTTCATGACAGAAAACATTTGTTGCCTTGTTCAGCTAACTGCCTCCATAAACCATAGCATGTACATTTGTAAAGCATGCATTGCTGGAATAGTAAATTGGATTGTTTTGTTTTTTACATGACAACAGTCCTTTTTAAAAAAAAAATAAATCATAAATTCTCTAGAATGCTCATCTCTCTGTTACTCTGAATTATATTCCATATGCTAAGGCATTTGCAGCCTTCCAGGTCATTTCATAGGCATTAAACTTTTACTGTATACCTGTCTTTTTAACATTTGCTAGTAACTCATATAGAAAGAGACTGATGTTTGCTGCTGAGTAACAGATGTCTGCATACACAGCATGAACTGGTAGCAACTCAGCCTGAGATCCTAGATTATGACTAGCTACCTACTCAGTATTCTAGTTAGAGATATTATGGAGGCCTTTGCCAAAATGCAGAATATTCTAAATAGATCACTTCTGCAGACTTCCAGCAGTGCTCCCTGCACACGAGAAGCATTTCCCTGACAGACAAATGGCATTTAACAGACTGAAAGATGGAAACTAATCAAGAAAATTCAGACATGCAATCACATTTTTATTTTGCACACCTTCAATTAATATTTTAAAAAGCAGATACCTGAACAAGACACTTAAAGCTCAAAGAAGCTCACACAATTTACAAAGACAAGTTCAGTCACATGATGAAGAAACAACCTACAACTTTTTCATTGAAAGGCAGTAAATGAATTCCCGAGATTGGAAAGTTTCCCATGTCTGAAACATAAAATAGGTCAGCTCTTGTACTGTATTTTATTTACACACAGGTCAACAGCAGCAAATCAATGGGCAGTTGCTTTTACAGCTGAATAGACACAAACCATTTTTCATCCTCCAAGAAATCATACAGGCAGTCCACTACAAAGTGATCAAGTGGAAATATAAACTAGGATGGAGGAAAGATCTTGTGGATAACCTCATTATCAGTTTTATATAGCAAACCTCTAGAAATGGATGACATGTAGGAAGTATACAGAGATACATGATGTTGCATGTTGCATTGCCTAAATGACCTATTTTTTTTCCCTTTTCCTTTTGTTAATGAAAAGCAAGGAAGGAGAGAAGAAGAAATCTTTCCTATCAGCAGCAGCAGGGGTTGCTGCAGGAAGATGATAATTTCCTCCTGCTACACTGCTGACAACAACCAAGCTTCACAGAAGGAGCAAGGCATTTTAATCATGGAATTGAAAAACACAGCAGTTTCTAAAGCTTCACCTCACTTTGGTCGATTTACATTAATTTAGGATCAACTGGCTTACAGTAGAATTATGTTATGTATGGAAGATAACAGAGGGGGAAGAATCCGGTGTAATTTCTAGTTTGTGCATAAAAGGCAGGGTATCTATGTATATAAACATTTTTGAAGCATCCCAGTTAAGCAGGGACCACCAAATTCCTTAAAAGTACAATGCAAACTTAAGGGCTCTCTAATTCCATACTAAGTGTTTAATAAGTGCTGTATTTTAAAATACACGAAATTAAATGGAAAAGGCAAAAAATATTAACTGGCAAGTCAAGGTCCAATTCAACAACCACTGAAGTCATCAGAAAATCTGAGGCAGAAGCCTAGATGTTTGGGCTCTTTTTCAACAGATTATCATCATAACAAAGGCACTCCACAATGGGCTGCTAAAATAAATGCAAATCTTGTGTCCAAGACAGTCAGGCACCCCCAAAATTAAAAATATGAGCACACAGCAGCTTACAGGCAGCAGCTTTGGGCATGTGGTATAACATCTGTTACAAAAACACTAGAAAGCAGACCTGCGGCAAACTGGACCACTGCCAGCTCTCGAGATTTTTTTCTCCCCCCCCCGACAAGGCTGTCAGTGAATGGACAGATGGCAGCCGATGCACTTGCAGGATAGTTAGCTCAGTTAACAATCAAGTATGCTAAATGATTTCAGATTCATTCTGCACCAGGCATTGTATTTTCTATTGAGTCATTAACACGATGTCCTAATAGGAATATAGCTTAGTATTAAGAAACTGGCAGATACTGTATTTCACAAGACAGTTTCTCTGGAACAATTTGTCAGGGAACATTAGATCTGCCTTCATGAATAAAGTCAGAATCTGCCAAGTTTGCTGGGCTGGTTTGTTCATAATTTTAATTCTACACTATTTGAAGAATGGGGATGGAAACAAACATTAAGATGCAGGTCAGCACAAGCTGCTCCAACAGATGCACTCAGCTGAAAGAGCAGAGCTGATGTTAAAAACACACAGGATACCATAGCACAGTGGTTTTTTCTGCCTTACCCCGCAGTTCTGCCTGCCTGGTGCAGTACACGGCACTGAGCTCTCCTGGCCAGGACAGCCATCACAACCAAACACCCTCTGGGTGACACATTTGTCACTCGAGCATACAGATGTGAGGATTCATCCCTGGAAAACTAGTATTTCTTGTTTTTTAATGGGTGCAATCTATAAACAAAGTTCAACCCTTATACCTCAAGAGGGTGAATAATTCAGTACTGAACACTAGAAAATAGCATACAGGTGAACTTTTGGCCCCAGCATTACAAGACACGTCTTTTAATTCTTCCTCTGATTATGTCTTCAGCAGCATGTTTGTTAGTGTTATTTAATTGATTTACTTCTCTATAACATAGCACAGCAAGAATAATCTGAAAAAAATGAAAGATTATGTTTTATCTTTAAATTCTCCCTCTACCCCTTTGGTTCTGTTGCATACCTATTTTATCCATCAACCCAAAATCCCATGCAGATAAACAGCTGGTCAAAAGAGTAACTAACTACAATCCAAGAGGTTATTTATCAGATGTTTGTCTCCCACAACCATTTTATTCATCACTGTTGCACCCAGTAAGTACCCTGAGAAAATACACACCCACCACCATGCCTTTTCTGCCCACATTAGGGAAATCCTTTAGTGAAAAGGGGAAAAAAATACCACCAAGAAAAATAACTGGAAAAAATAGAGAAGAACCAGGAGAGAGAACCAATATTAGGTGTCCTGAAAGAGGTAGCAGTTGTGCCATGGACCTGAATGAAGCCAGGACCTCAACTTACCTGTTGCAAAGAGCAGGACAGAACCCCAAACACATAAAGCATTCCTAATGATCAATCAACAAATTAGTGGTTTACAGAGTCGGGTAACTGCCTACTGCAGAACATCAGGATATCTGACTGGTGCTGTGAAAGACTTGCACTTTCAACTCACATGATGAGCTCTCCAAAAGCACAAGCTTTAAACCACTTTAACTGCTGAATCAAGAGAAGCTGACCCATACTGCATGTTACTATGATCTGGAAAACTCACAGCAGTGAACCAGCCTATGTTCAGTCTGTGAACATTACATATTATTTATCTTCTGTTAGCTCTCCCTTTTTGCTACAAGACCTATTTTCTTCAGAGATGTTTATATGGCATCACCATAGTTATACCAGGAAAATCAGCAATAGCAGCCAAGAACTCATATGCCCTGCTCTTCTAATTCAGACATGGCAAGGTGTTACAAAAGATGCAGGAAAACAGGAGTCAGCACTCTGCCACTGCACTGAGCTCCTTCACAGCCTGCTCTGTGCAGCTTTATGCTCTCTTGGAAAGGAGACTGAATGTTGTGACCATAGCGTGCAATCACCAGAGCAGGGAAGTCAGAGATGCCATTTAAAAGAAAAAAGTGCAAACCTGTCAAAAATTGGGACAGGGAAGCAACCTCAATTTCTGGCTCAACTTTATGAAAATCTGATTAGACCTTAGTGAAATTGAATCTTTGCCTTCCAAACCTTCTGAAAAAAATAAATAAAAAATTGAAGTTATAAAGTATCAAGAGAGGAGAGACACCATTCAACTATAGGAAAACAGCTCAAAAAGAATTCTTTTTCTTCGCCCTAATCACCTGGTAATTCTCCAGACAATGCTATTACAGTGTGAATTATAGAAAAGCTACACCACTATTTTCAAAGTCAAAAAATACCCTTTATTAGATAGAAAGCCATAAAGTAATATGGAAAAAACCAGGACAATATTGCTACAACTATAATTAGGAATGCCAGACATTCAGAAGGTAGTTTTCATTTATAATGCTAAGATAGCCATTGAGACTGAAAATTTAACTCTGAATGGTAACTTATTTCTCTTCTTCACTTTTTTTCCTACAACAGAATTAAAACAAAAACAAAAAGCCTAGCAGATTTTTATATTATCAGTGCTTCCACAGAACAATTCTGCTTCAATGCCACTCATTAGGCTGGAATTAGCAAAATCCAAGTTCCAGTCTTGTTTTTCAGCCACGGGTCCACACTTTCTTCTTATGTCTGTCCTACGCTGTCCCATAAGAGAAACACAAAAGAGAATTTTTTCGTTTTCCTCCAAACTTTTTCACTGTCACAAACAGATAATGCATGGTATCAGGAGCCCAAAAAGAGGCAACTACAGAGCGCTGCTTTCTGGGTGTGATTTGCCACTCGCATTTCAACAGAAAGTCTTCACTGAGGGCAGGGCTGTTTGTGGAGTTTCAGTCCCATCTGTCAGCTCGGCAGCAGCGATAGCAACTAACAAAGTCTTTCTGCTCATTCAGCATCTGTGGTCCAACATTTGCCAAGAGCTTGATCTTGACCTCTTGGTTTGTGCCCAAAGTACCCTGGATTCCCAGGTCATTTCACAGCCAAACACTAGCCTGGTTTAGGACTGCTGAGCTTGCAGTATCAGTCAGCCATAGACTACGTTTTGTTGATACAGTCTATAATAGCAAAACCCAGAACACTGATATTTCTTAGACTCTTCGAATACTTGGCTTACAGTCCAATCAGATTAGGTTTTGGAGCTCTGGGGAAAGCAAGCAAGGAATTCTTATAAAGATACAGCAACCTAGGAATTTAAAACAGAAAAGGAAGAACAAAGATGAACAGGCCGTAAAATTGTATTTGTAATTTTTTCCTCTAGGTATCTAATATCCCAGCCATTCCAAACCAACTCATTTTTACCTTGCTTGACAAAGTGAAACGTCATATGCAGGACAACCAAGCTATCAGGCCGAGTCAGCATGGGTTCAGGAAGGGCAGGTCCTGCTTGACTAATCTTATCTCCTTTTATGACAAGGTGACCTGCTTGGTGGATGAGGGGAAGGCTGTGGACGTTGTCTACCTGGATTTTAGTAAGGCCTTTGACAGCGTCTCCCACAGCATCCTCCTGGAGAAGCTGGGCATGGCTTGGACGGGCATACACTTTGCCGAGTTAAAAAACTGGCTGGATGGCCGAGCACAGAG
>NW_010177428.1:0-6905 GCF_000695765.1 Mesitornis unicolor
GGTACAGGGGAGGGGTTTTAGGATGTGGGGTGGGGGGGTTTCCCGCCAATATAGGGGTTTGGCTCCCCTAAAACCCAGCCCTGAAGGGAAAGGGGGGTGGTTTTCACTTACGATTCTTGGATAAGGCACTCGCCCGAAGGAGTAGATTTCCCAGAGGAGGATCCCGAAGCTCCACACGTCCGACTTGGTGGAGAATTTCTGAAGGAGGTGGGAGAGAAATCCCATGAGCGGGCTCAGGCAGGGGTGGGGAGCAGATGATCTCCACCCCTAGGACAGCAGGTTTTGGGGGTCCATCTCTGGGTGGGCAACGTGTGACGTGCCCAAACCTGGGACACATCAAACCTGTGCCCCTCTCCCACTCCGTTCACCCACCTTTTCTCTAAGTGCTTCTGGTGCCGTCCACTTCACCGGCAGCTTCCCTGTGTCCTGTGTGGAGGAGGCTTCCTTGGTCAGCCCGAAATCGCTGACCTTCGCGATGTTGTCCTCCGAGACTAGGACGTTCCTCGCCGCCAGATCCCGGTGGACAAAGTTGTTGGCTTCCAAGTACTCCATGGCTTCACAGACATCTCTGTGAAGGAGAAGATGGGTTAAGTAAGGTGGTCCCAAAAATGCAGGTGGGTGTGGGTCAGGGTGGTGGGCATGGCTGACCATCGGTGCCTTGCTGCCGTACTTACAAGGAGAACTTCAGCAGGCAGTCTGCACCCAGGACCGACCGACCGCGCGACCGCAGGTAGTCTACTAGGCTGCCCTGGAGAGAGATGGGGCCACCAAGGTCAGCATCCCACCCGCCACCCCCTCCTGCATGGGGCAGGACCCAGGAAGGACGTCCCTCCCATGTGGGGCAGGACCTGAGGACCACATCCCTCCTTGGAAGCCAGTGATGGGGCATGGAGCAGCACTGCCATCCCCAAACACCATGGTGGCCCCATGTCATGGGGAGATGGCATCGCCGTGGTGGGTTGACCCAGCTGAGTCTGGCAGGGCGAATCCCTGGGACCCTGGGGGGGATGCTGGAGGGGACGACAAAGGCAAGTGCCCAGGGTGGGGGGGTCTCACCTTGGCCATGTACTCGGTGACGATGTAAAGGCCACTCTTCTCCTCCACGATCACCCCCAGGAGCTGCACCAGGTTGCTGTGTCGGAGCTGCCTGCGCGGTGCAAGAGGGCTCAGGCCAGGGGGCTGGGGACAAAGGGGGCTCCCACAGGTGCCAGGGTCATCAGAGACCACCGGCCTCTGCTCATAGGTCCGCTCCCCATCCCTGGTAACACTCACGTCATGACGGATGCCTCCGCCAGAAAGGCTTGTGCTGTGGCGTCGTTTTTAATGCACTTCACGGCGACTTTGTTCCCCCGGTAATCTCCCAGCATCACGTCTGTGGGCCAGGAAAGATGGGCATGGGAGGCACTGGGAAGCATCCCGAGGCCCCAGCATCACCCAATCTGGCCCAATCTAGGACCACCGTGGCGTTAGGAACACAGGGCTCACCTCCGAATTCCCCTTTGCCAATGATCTGTAGCAATTTGAGGTCCTTCATGTTGAGGGCCCAGCCGCCTGCAGAAAGGGGAGGAAAGGGAAGAGTGAGGGGGGGAGGTCTGTGAGGGGTCCCAGGAGCCAAGGAAGAGCCATGGCCACTCACTGCGGGAGAACTCGTCCTGTGCTGCCACCGTCCCCTCCATCACCTTGGGTTTGATGAGGCGGGTGCAGAGTCCGTCTGCATCCGTGGTGTAATGCTGGGGGGTGCAGAGAGACAGGGGTGTCACGGCGGTGTGGGGGACACCCTGGGGTGGGGGTTCCCCGCTGAAGTCATGCTGGGCTCGGGGACCCCACCAGGTGGCAGCACGAGGCTGCAGATGGCACCGGTGGGAGCCCGGATGGGGTCCCCATCCCTTTGCTACCTCACCCACCCCTTCCCTCCTGCCCCTGTCCCCTCACTTACCCCCGATGTCCAGCTCCCACCACCTCCTGAGCTCCAGATCTGCACCACCCCGAGCTCCGACCCCCACTTCCCCCTGCCAAAACCTCAACCCTAAGGTCCCCAGGCTGGTGGCAGCTCACCTCCACCAGCTGCATGAGGTTTTCGAAGTAGACCTCCTCGTCGATGCTCAGCTTGCTGGAGGAGTAGATGATGCGGTAGTGCTCCACCTTCCCCTCACAGCTGACGCACAGGGTGTAGTCCCCGGGGTAGTTGGTGCTCTCCCGCACCAGGAACAGCCCCGTCTCGGGGGGGTACAGCAGCCGCTCTGCCTGTTCCCGTGTGATCTTCCCGTGAAACCACCTGTGACGGGGGATGGATCCTTCCTCGCCCCAGTTCCTCCAGACTGAGGGTCACCGGTGACACTGGGATCGCAATTCTGCACCCGCAGATACTCACGGCATGAGGCTGAGCTTGATCCCAGCTTTCACTCCTTCCCGCTTCTGCACGTAGTTAGCAGGGATGATACCCTCCCGGCCCACCTTGTTCTTCGCCTTGTACCAGTTGGGATCCTGGGCGAGGGGACATGGCAGAGGTGGCACCACGAGCCACAAAGGCCGGGGTTGGTGCTAGGGCTAGCAAACCCCGATGCTGGTGGCCCCACGGGCGTCACTGTAACCCCACTCTCAGGTTGCCAGACATCCCCACCCCTCCACCAGACTCCTCTCTTTTACACCCCTGGAGCTGAGCACAGCACCGTTCCCCAGTTGCAAGCCTCTTCCCTCCCTCCTCCACCTCCCGGGAGGCTCTTCAGAGGTTTACATTTCAGAGAAACCTTAACTAACAAGGCCAGGAATTAATTAACCAAAGGCCTGGCCTGATTCCTGCCCTGCTGCCTCTGCGGGGCTTCCAGGCGACCCCACCGACGCAGGGATGCTCCTGGCATCTCGTGGAAAACCCAGGATTGGGGTGGCAGTAGCAGCCCTGGGGATGCAATGGCCTTACCTTGGTGACAGCGACGATGGTGAGGACATCTCCTTTGCTGAAGGGCAGGTCCTGCTCGGCGGTACCGTGGAAGTTGTATTTGGCGATACATTCAGTACCGGACGGCCAAACAGCCTGGCCAGGGAGTTGGGGGGGTGGCATCAGACTCCACCTGGGCACCCCCAGCCCCACCTCGACACATGGAGACACCCTCCGTGGGCACACAGGGCTCCAATCCCTCTGATGGAGCCCACTCCATCCCCGCCTCTCCTCGCCTCCCAGCGCTTACCTGCAACCCTGACATTTTCTCAGGAGGACGGGGGGGCGCGAATCTCACAGGGGGGACACGTCACTTGGTACCATGGGACCTGGAGGGCAGAAAGGGCAGCTGAGAAGTGGGTAGGCCAAGGAGGGGTGTGAAAGGACGATGCTCCCCTGCGGAGGATGCTCTCCGAGCCACACGAGCATCTCTTCTGCCATGAAGAAGGGAACAGGTTCTGTCCGAAGCACTGCTTCCAAAAGGTTCACAGAGCAGCACCAAGGGGGAAACTGAGGCATGGGGCAACAGCGAGGAGAAGTTTCCCTGAAGCCCATGCTCCTGCCTCAGCGAGCATCCCGGTCTCTTCCCCGGCTGCGCAGCCGCAGCCCCACTCTCCCACGGCGCCCGATGACCCACGTGCAGAAACAGTCAGCTTCCCAGAGCCAGCATCCAACAGAAGGAAGAAAAAATAAATCTATTTCCTGCAGGCTAAAACGCATCAGCGCTCTGTCAGCAACTCAGTCCCAGGGGGATGCACTGAGTGGGTGTGCTGTGTCCCCCCGGCAGCGCCCCAAGGTCCTGGGCTGGGTCGCATCCTGCCCTGGCGCGTGGGAGGGGAACAAACCCCGCTTTATTCTTGCCGCTTTGACCCCCCCCGGAAGAGATGAAGTCAGCAGCCCCTGGCATCAAACCCGGCTTTCTTGGGCCGGGGCAGCGGGGTCACGGCGGGCTGGGAGGGCATGGAATGGGATGCAGGCAGAGCATCCCTGCTTGCACACCCCAGAAATCTCCCGAGGTATTTATTAATTCATTGCATTGATTTGGGGTCAGCAACCACCACTGCTTCTCCCAGCCCCGCTGTCAGCTGCTCAAAATATTTTGGGAAGGAGGAACTGAAACGAGGGGCAAGGGCGGCAGAGACAGGAGGAGGAAGAAGATAAGGGGCAGAACTGTGGGGAGGAAGAATGCGGGTGCAAACACAGCCCCATTTCCACCGCAGCCGTGCCTGAACCCCTCCGGAAAAGGTGTCACGCTGCCACTGTCTTCCCCCACAGGGGGGACATGCCATAAATCGCTTGATTTTTTGACTGCAGAGAGGAGAAATCGAGGCTCAGGCGCTCACCCTAAGGACCGTTTGGGGACCGGAAGCCGAGCGCCAGGGTTTCCAGTGAAGCCCATCACCGTGGCATCTGGGCCCCGTGCGTCTGGATAGCACAGCCCAGGAAAAACTGGGAATAAATTCCACTCGTCCATCAGTCCCTGGGGGGGATTCAGCCAAAGGCTGGAAGGAACTGGTTTGGAAGCTGTGCCCCTGCATTCCCGTGCACGGACTTTCCCATTGCCGCGGTTCTCGGCCCCGTTCCTCATCTGGCACCCTGCAGGGACGCCGAGCAGGAACCGGCCCTGGGTGTTGCTCAAGGAGCCGGTCAGCCCCAAAGCGCTGAGTCAGCGATTCCCACCGCCCGGCTGCTCTGATGCCACTGCTTTAAAATAACCAAACGAGAAAAAAAAAAGCAGTGAATGGAGGTTTTCATGGCTCTGGTTGGAAAATCCTGGCCAAGCTTTGCCCACTGGGTGGGATGGGGACACCCAAGGGTCCATCCTGGACCCCAGATGTCTGGAGGCTGGAAAAGCCATTTTTCATCCCACACAAGAGTTGGATCTTTCCAATCCCAAAGGCCAGTTGCTTCAGCTTGCAGCTCACGAATGTCACCAGCGTTTATATTTTCATAAACGCAGAGAGGATATAAAATTTATAGCCTGCCTTTGGGCTTTTGAGCCTTTATAGTTTTGGGGTTTTTTTCCTCATTTCAAGAGGAAACTGTTCCATTTAACCTCACCAAGAGGAACACGCTCCAGCCAGTCCCAGCATTTTTACCTTCCTGAACCATGGAAATTCATGGCATTGGACAGTGGCATCGTTATAAATATAGCACCAGAAATTTGCTTATCAGTCTCACAAAGAGAGGCTGCTAATGGCACCGGGAACTGCCCCTTACAGAGCCCTGATGCCTCCCTGTATATTTTGGTGCAGACCTTCTTCTTCCCGAGAGTGACTTTAAAGCTGACTTCCATTTTTTTTTTATCAATACCTACCATAAAGCCATGGCTTCATGAAGAGGAGGAAACCGCATGCCCCCCGAGAGTGCCGAGCTGCTGGCCTCATGTGACAGCCAGCAGTTCGTCACCCGGGGCTGGCCCCAACCTCGTGCCCCACGTTCGCTTCCGCCATCCCGGCCTCATCCTGATGGGATGCCGGGCTGGGAGAAGGATGCAGTGATGCTGGAGCCTGAAAGCAGCATCCCTGCGAAAAAACCCAGCATTGCCCCAGAGGTGGTTCCCCAAGGAGGATGTGCAGGAGCAGAAGCCAGCTTGAAAATAACAAATAAAATAATAAATAGAATAAGAAAATAATTATAATTTTAAAAAAAAGGTGGGGGGCAGGGCGCATGCTGGTCCCCCCCCACCCTGCTCCTGCATTTCCCTCCAGGAAGGTACCTTTGCCACCCTGAAACTCCAAAGGGCATGGGGAAAAAAACCCAGGGAAATCTTTCCTCACGTTATTTACCAGCATTTCCTTCTCCTGCCGAAATCCCGCTGTGCCAAAGCCACAGGCACCTGAGGGTGAACTTGGGACCCCCAGCCCGAAGAGCATCGCCAACATGGGATGGGCTTTGGGGGAAAAGTGCTGCATTTCCATTTCAAACCCAATTAGCTGGAGGAAAATGGGGAGCAGGCCCTGCCCAGCACCAGCTAAGGGCGACTCTAAATAAAGTTGTAGGTGGTGGGAAAGCTTTGTTCCCATTGGAAATTGGCATGCAGGCACCATTCCATCCACCTCACCCTCACCGAAACAGCTCCCAGTGCTCAACTACTCGAGTGTCTTTAAACTAAAAAACAAGAAAAAAAACCCACAACCGACCCAAAAAACAGACAACATCCTCACTCTCTCCAAAAGATCTTATCACCTGTTATTACAAGTAACACCTACGATTACTCTAATCGAAACAAAAACGTTCCTCCTTTATCTCATCAGCGAGCTGGCTGCGCTTGCGGAGGGGGGTTTGCTGCTGGGTGCCCACCAATGAAAGTGGAGGGGTCTTCCTTTTTTTCTTCCCTCCTTTTTTTCTTTCTTCATTTAAAAAGAAAAAGACAAGGTGTTGCTGTGCGGAAGGCGCTGGGGGATAGCGGGAGGCAGGTGGAGGCCCAGAGAGATGCTGAGAGGTTTTCCTGCTCCTCCTCTTGCCTACAAAAAGCCTCACTGGGGCAATTTTTGCCCCTGCTACCCCACAGAGGGCCCTGGCAGCCCTCCCCGAGTGTTCTGGTGTGCCCAGGGACGGGCACATGGGGTGCAGAGATGTGGCTGCTGGTGAAGATGCCCTGGGATGCAGTTAAAAGGGTTTTTGTTTAAAAAAACCTGAATAGATTTGGGAGAGGCAGCAGTTGCAGGGCAAAGAACACCCCAAACTTCCTGGGCTTGTGTGAGGGCTTATCTGGGTGCTGCTCCCCGCCATGAGGCTCAGCTACGTCACCACTATCCCAAGGATGCTCAATGAGCCCCAAACCTTCTGCATCCCTCTGTCGCACTTCTTCTGCAGGGCTCATCGGACGCTTGATGCCTCGCCAGGATGGGGATGGGCTCGGTGGGTACCAGAGCAGGAGGGGGTGAGATCCATCCATTTCCTCCTGCTTCCTGGCCCTTTGCACCTTCAATTTTAGTGTGTGTGTGTATATATATACACACACACA
>NW_010177429.1:0-788 GCF_000695765.1 Mesitornis unicolor
GGATGGGGGACATCAGGGGGCTGTGGGGGCATCTACAGGAGCATGGCCATGTCTGTGGGCATGGGCATGAGCTTCTCCATGAGCCTCTCCATGGACATCTATGAGGGCCTCTCCATGGGCATTGGCACGAACATCTCCACAGGTATCTCTGTGGGCATGGACATGGGGGTCTCTGTGGGCATGGACATGGGGGTCTCTGTGGGCATCTCCATGGGCACAGACATAGGCATCCTCATGGGCATGGGCATGAGCCTCTCCATGGGCATCTATGGGGGCATCTCCATGGGCATGGGCATGGGCATGAGCTTCTCCATGGGTATCTATGTGGGCACGGGCATCTCCCCGGGCATGGACATGTCTGTGAACATGCACATGAACATCTCCATGGGTATCTATGTGGGCATGGACATGGGTGTCTCTGAGGGCATCTCCATGGGCTTAGCCGTGAGCTTCTCCATGATCATCCCCATGGGCACCTATGGGGGCATCTCTGGGGGCATCTTTGTGGACATCTCCATGGGCATGGGTGTGAGCAGCTCCATAGGAGTCTCTGTGGGTATCTCCATGGGCATGGACGTGGGCACCTTCCTGTGTCACTTCTCCATGGGTATCTCTGAGGACATGGGGGCTCCATGGACATGGACATGAAAATCTCCATGGCTATGATCTCTTTGAGCACCTCCACAACCATAACCATGGGCACCTCCATGGGCATGGACCCAGGCTTCCACACGGGCACTTCCATGGGCCCTCCATGGCCCTGGACAGGAGCATCCTATGGGGCACAC
>NW_010177430.1:0-22739 GCF_000695765.1 Mesitornis unicolor
ATATATAAAATATAAAAATATAAATAAATATACAGATGCATGCATGTGGGAGAACAGGGGAGGGTTGAGTTGGGTAGCATTTTGAACTCCACCACTGATTATGATATATCCCTTCACTTCTTCCCTCTCCTAACCTTACACTCTTGTTCTATTTGGACCACTGGAACTTGGAGCACCCCTACAATGACACGTTATTCTTGACAGCAAGAAGATGCCTTTCCCTCATCACATTTGCACGCCACAATGTTGTATAGGAGGATAAACATAAAAATCACATTTTCAGATCCAGAGGCATGTCAGGGACTGATACTTTTTACAGATTTGCTACAGAGAACTGTAGCAGCTTTAACTGGCAAGTATTTCTTCTGTGCCCTCTGAGCGTACTTTAGGAGCATTAAAATGCCACATACCCTGTTGATCAATGTGCCAGGTGAATTCCATACAGTAAGATGCATTTTCAGTTCACCTTATTGGAGAGACGGGGAGGAGAGACAAAAAGCAAAAACTTTACAAAAGGCAGAACTGTAAGCTGTTATTCTTTTACTTCAGCACTTCTTCAGAGACCTTTTCCTATGACAGAGAAACCATTATAAATTGTTAAAACAGAGTAATAAATTCTGCTTCCCAATTTCCGTGAGTTTCACAATTTCCAGTAATAATATATATCTGGTTTAGAGTACTTTTCATCTTCAAAATGTTGAATTAATTCTTATTATTTTTCTCTAGTAGCATTTTATCCTTGTCTTTCCATTATTTTCAAGAAAACTTACTATTTCTCTACTTTTCATTAAGAGTCTTATCCCATTTCCATCAAAGTAAATGGAAAAATAGTGCCTTTGTCACAAATGAAGGAGGAGGCGCTTGCTCTACTGCTTCTCCACTGGGATTTTCTTTACTTATTTTTATTTTATTTTGTGTTTTGTGTTCTGTTACCTCTGGTCCTCTACAAGGTCTTTAACTCCTTTGCTTAGCGTGTTTCAGTATATCATTTGTTCTGCTCTCTGTTCTGTTCATTCCTTTCCCGTTTATTTTCTTCAGGTATTTTATTAGGCTTACTTGTCTGAATCCTATCTTGCTTCTTCTTTTACTCATTCCTTTTTCCTTCCTCACTCTATTTCTTCCAATACAGCAGATATTATGGATTCTTGGCCACATGTAGGAAACACGTAATTTTTTGGAGTATTATAGAATCACAGAATCTTCATTCTCCATGTGCCTTAGAAGAACATTCAGGAGGACCTGCTCCATGGTCTTGACAGGTACAGAGGTAGGACTGACTGGCCGATGGTTTCCTGGATCACCCTTTTTCCCTTTTTGAAAATGGGTGTAATTATGGGTGAACACAGTCAGTCACAGAAAAAAATCTTCAGGCATATGAATAAATCTGTTTTGCCTCCAAACTATGCTAATGAGTTATTTTAATTTTTTTTTTCTGAAAATAGAGACCTCTGTGAAAGTTAATGGTGCCAGGAATGAGTATCATAAAAAAAAAGCCTAACCCAAATCTCTGAAAAATGCTGGGGAGAAAATAAGTACAATGCCAGTCGTTTTGAGAGATACTATGTTGTGTGGGCACTGTTCGTTTGGCTGGTTGGATATGTTTTCTTTGCAAAGTATGTTCTTATATTTTTGCTATGGTGGCATCATCTGCCTGTTTTGCCAGTGTAAATTAAAACTCAACATCACATTTCTCACGTAACAAAATAAGGTAAAATCACTTGCAGCAATTCTCAAATAAAATGCCATCACCTTTTGTGCTGAGATATGCACAGCCAAAGGAGTTTTTCCTGTTTTCCCTCCCACATTTCAAGGGCATATGCGGTCAGAAGCTGATTTTAAACAACTGGAAATGATGCTCAACTGCTGTACCAAAGGGCAGGATCAAACCCTTGATATTTATCTCACATTTTCCATATTGCTGTTCTGAATGTCACAGGTAGTTAAATACGATAACTGTGTGTCATAATTTCAAAAGACTGCAAATTCCTAGCATTTCCCCAGGAAATGCACATGTTAAACTCTTTTGAAAGTTTGCATACCAAAGCATGTATTTTCCTTTTTTTCTGAATGTCTAAAAGTGTCTGGGATTTTTCCTTTCTCTAGACTAGCAGTTATGCTTCTTTCTCTCTTTCCTTTTCTTTCTTCCTTTTTTTTTTTTTTTAGGTAAATGAGATATTGCCTTAGAGCCTGGAACAGGTGAGAAGTAAGCAAGGTTCCTCTGACCTTGAGGTCTCTGATGCAGCTTGACAAGAGGAAGAATAAGCCAAGAACATGGGTAAGAGACACTGAAGTGTAACAAATTTCTTCTCAAAAGGCATGTGTAGACAGTTTTAAGCTCGCTTTAATCAGGCTTCAAATGAAGAGGATGCAAGTTAGCACCAGTAGGATATGTAGGTATGGGGCTGTGCCCTCACTCATTCAATGAAGTCTGGAAACGGGGTTGGCTTAGTGCCCACAGTTTGGGCTGCAGTAAAGCTGTGTCTTTATTGTCGGTACTGAATAAATTAATATATCTGTGTTTGTCAAGTCCTGTAGCTTCAGGAATTGGAAGTAGTGATTTATAATATTCTAGATAAGAAGGGCTGATGGTTTTGACTGCACTAAGATGATTGGGCAAAATTGAGGGTTGATAGGCCCATCTAGTAATTAGATGTGAAACTACCAAAAAGTCTCAGCCATGGCTGTAGACCTGTTAAACACTGGTTCCCAGTCAGAGAACAAACTGGAAGAGTCACATTTGTCTCCATTTTCTGAGTGGAGGAAAAGAAAGGAGCAAAAAGTCATATTCATAGGCAGCTCCACAGATTATATTTTCTTGTTTGAAGAGTTTCTTCTCTCCTGACAGTCATGAAGTGTGTGTAACTAATTTAGTTAAAAACAAAATTAAATTGCTTATGTGAGGAATGAATAAAAATTCCTGACTTACCCAAGCAGTGTCAGAAAAATGTATCAGAATAAACAAAGATAGGAATTTTAAAATATAAAAACTTTCAAATTCAGTATTCAAAATACAATCATCTAAAATTTTAGTAAATTAGTGTGCATCAAATTGATGATACTTTAATTCTGAAATATAATACCCATGCTCTTTTTCACTGCAATACTTTGAATTTACAACTGGAGTTGATTTTGAATTATTTTGCTGCACATACAATGGTATTGGAAGAAGTCTTATATCTTCTTATGAGTGGGACCTTCCCTGCTTGGAAGAAGAAACTCCTCCATTTGTCACCCATGCAAGAAGACAGCAGGCCAAAGGAGCAAAAGAGTACAACCCCTTTCATAGCCACAAAAGGACCAAAGCAGTAAATACCTACCATCTAGGATCCAAGTCATGCCAACACAGAGGAGGTTACTATAACACCCTTTCACTTCATTTGCATTGAGTGGAGACAAGGAAGTTCAAAGACAGCTGTTTGTGCTTCTTATACTAGTCTGTGATTGTTTTTCCAAAAGCCGCTGAACTTGTTTAAATGCATTATGCCATGGTCTCTAAAGCCTATTTGCCTTTTTGCTTTGTTTCAGCAACTCAAAGGAACATAAAGCACAAAGCATGCATGTGCTAAAATATCTATCAGGTCATTTCTGTGAGAGTAGAGCTGAAAAGTATAACTTATGCTGATGGTTTGCTGCAACCAGAACACTTATAGTACCTAAAGTGCTCATCTCCTTTCATTTGCTTCAGAATTACATATCATATAACGGCAGAGGCTAGGTAGCTACAGTGTGAAATTAGTGTCATTTATCTTTAAATGTCAGAATAATGTTACACTTGATTTCTACATTTTGACACATCGTGCTACACCACATCATTTTTTAACATTTCTTTAACCTGGGGTATTATGGTGTTTGGAGAGCTAAAAGTGAATATAGATATGGAAAGAGAAGTCCTCTTCAGGAATACAGACACATACGGAAAATTATGGTGTTAGTAATATAATTTCCCCATTCACTTCCTGTGGACACTTCCAGTACAGCAGATTATGTCCAACCTTTTTGTTTCATTTAATCCTTCTTCTTCCTTACCCTTTACAGATCCCTTCTTTTTCCCTTCTCCTTAGAACGACACACTAACAGCACAATGTGTATCATGAGCAACTTTTTTCCTCCTTGCTTTCTTTTTTAATACCATTTGATTTAATAATTCCATACTGGGTTACTTTATCTATATTGCACCCTTCTATAATGAGCTAATTAAAGACATGAAGGCTGTTCTTTTTGCATTGCTTTTTTGTTTCTGCTGTGAGTCAGACCTTTCTTTCCTCCCACAGTCTCCCCTTAATGGGTTGTGGGTTAGGGTTTTTTGAGATGGGGGGCAGAGAAAGTTATTCTGCAGCTAGCTCCTGCTTGTCTTCTGGCACTGTACTACAAAGTTGCCTAAGTTTTCTAGGGCTTGAGGGGTTTATTTTGCCTTTTCAAATAAAATACACCAGCAGCACTTCATTGTCTGGTTCATCTGCCTTGCTTACCAAAAAAAGAGGAACACTGCTGTTCTGCTGAGCATGAGTCTGCTGTATTTGATTTCTGGAGAAGCAGAAATGGGATTTCAACCTGCTTTGCAGCAGCAAGCCCCAGAACTGGCCACTTATTCTTCCTGCAAATGGGTACCAGGACTGCTGTAGCTTTCTGTTTGTACTATCTATCTCTCATTCATCTTACAAATCTCACTGGTCAGTTCTGTAGATATGGAGTGTCAGATGTTTTTGGCCAGACTCTTAACTTGAAGGCACCAGGGGTTTGTATTGTACTGTACATGTTATATAAAATCAGTTTTTCCCCTGTATTTGACCAGCATAGTCTCCTAAGGTGAACTGAAAAACTTGGGATTCCAGTTTTTTTGGAGTGGAGCAGCTTCCTGGTGGGATGCAAAGAAAGTTCAGATCTTTTCTGGGATATGAACAGTATGTTGGTGGGTGTCCTTCTCAAGTTTCAGGCTGAAGAAAAGATCCAAAATTTGTGACGTTTCACATATCAATCCACAGTCTGCTAGAGACCAAGCCATGATCTCCATCTGGGCCTTTAATTTTTCTGGGTCCTTTCTGACTCTGAAGATATTAGAATAGATCATTCACCTTAATTGTGCTTTGGTAGTTTGAAAATTATGTTAAACTCTGCCTAAGCAATATGATTTTTCTCTGATGAGATTCTAAAAGGAAGTTGACAAAGATGACACTAAATTAGTGTTTTCCATCTCCATTTTCTCTTTTTGTTTTCATCAGCTTCATATTTCTAAGAAGGCTAAAGTTGTAGGAAGGAGGAGGAGCTGAGGAGATCAGGTGGCAGTAGAAGAAATGGAAAAGCTAACAAGGGAGAACTAGGTCTTTAAATCATCCAGACAATGGATTAGTGGTGAAAGGAAACATATAATATGGAATAAACATTCATAACCGACACTGAATTTAGGAAATACTCATATTTGGGCAAGTGGCAGAACCCTGGGAATCCCTGCTACCGGAAGAGGCACACAGCTGAAAGCTAGATTATGTAGAAAGGGGAGCCCACAAACCCAACATGTTACCATGCAGTTCACACTCCATCATTATATGTTCATTTTACCTCTTCCATGAGTTGTTTCAAATTGTGTTTGTACAGTATTAGCTATGATAGGTCTTAGATAAAAGCTACTACTGGAATGCGCATGCTTAATTATAATTTTAAGTCTCGGTGGTGCTTGACTGGGTTGTAGGGATCCTCGAGAGATCAAATCCAAGCAGGAATCATGGCCATAGATAGGCTATATGAATCTTTTTCTATTGCCTTGTACTCTTTGTCATTAGGAAATTATGTGTAGCAAGAGTTATACTTTAGTAAGCCTGGATAATTCAATTAAATTCTAGATAATTCTTGCACATCCACTCAAGAAGAATCAAATTTGCAAAAGACTATACTGGGAAAAATGTAACTCAATGCCACAGTACCAGATACACTTAGAAAATTTTATTTACTTCCAGAAAACTTCATTTTCTTTCCTTCTTTATTATATTTAATTTAATTTTGTGTTCTGTTTTGGAGTAAATATTGTATGTGCATATTATTGTGCTGGCTAATATCCCATACTTATCACTGGTTCAAGCTGAAGACTAAACAGGTAGTTTCGCACAGCAGTCTCATTGAAAATGTCTGTTTGCAAAGGCAATTGGTCAGTGTGATCTTGAGATAGAGCTGTAAGTTGTCAATGCCTGGATGTACAGTAATTATTATGATAAGCAGAATTACAGAAATACTGGTCAGCACATTGATATGGAGATGCAATGGCATTCAGAGAAGTCTCATAATACGACACGCAACCTTTCTTCTGTGTAAACACTGTCACTAAGAGAGGACAAGTCATGAAATTGGTAGCTATCTTTTCTCCTCTTGAACAACTCATTCTGTGAGGCATGGGGGAACAGTAGATTTGTCAGCTTCCCTTCCCTTAACCTCACCTTGAAAGAGGTAATTCAGTCAAAATTCCAAGTTGTTTCTTTGAGCACAGCAACTTGGGAGAACTATTTAGAAAATAGAATTTGTATTTGAACCAATGTTCTGGTCAGCTCTTAACTTGTGCTCTGCAGAGTCTTGTCTTCGTATTAACAGGAAGGTATTTTCAGGCAGACACTAGTGTGTGATTATCAAACTAATCAGCCTATATCCAGTCTCTTCTGCTACAGCTACATAAAAACATTTTCTTCTTTCAGTATTTTATTTGTAGCTGGAATTGTCATTGAGTGCAGCGAACCTAAACCCATTCTCCCTATTCATTCCTGAAACAGCTGTACAGATGTATGTGTTCTGAATCCCAGGTGCATTTCATATCTTCTCTGCACACCTGGAGAAGGAATCTTTTTGCCCTAGTAGGCTGAGTATTATAACATCTTTATATTTGTTGGTTCAATAGCAAGGATTGTATTATGTACTATATCAGCAGTTCTAAGATAAGAAATGGGAAAAGATGAAAAAAGTAGACCTTTACATCTGGTAATACTGGTTTCCCAGGTTACCTTAATCACATATTATTACATATGGACAGCCAGCATGGTAGCCAGAGGACAATTGCTTAGAACTAATAATTTCACTGGGGAAAGAAATTTTGGTTTTTAAACAGTTCTGTCACAGATCAAAACTAGGAGATCTTTAAAGGTCAATAATAGAAAAGTGGCAGTAAAAATGGCATTGCAGGATACTACACTTATTTTTTCACGATTTCTGCATTGTATTTTCTTATTTCACAAGTCAAAACAATGAAACAGAGTGTTTACTTGTATAAGGCATTACATGAAAGTCTATGAAGATTTCGTAACCACATTTGCTATAGTTGAGTGGTAAATGAGTTTAAGAGGATATATAAAATCGATAGAAGTTTTATGTGTGGGATTATTCTAAGAGGTAAAGTAGTAAGAAAATCAGTTTATGATCAGGTGACTTGTACTTTCCTGTTGCTGATTTTTGTGCTGTTTCTTAACTTCATTCCCACTTAGTTCTCAGACTAAAACAAATTAAAGTATATACACATTATTATGCCTCTGCCATTGTGTACAAATCATGTACAAGATTACCTACCTGTTAAAATTTTCATGAAATGGGGCTGAATTAGTAACATAGACAAGAAACCTACAGTTGGATTATGAAGCACCTTTAAGGATGTCATTGTAGTATTGTGGCAATTTGAACAGAGTGCCAATTAGGTTTTCTTTTCCTTGGGTTAATGCATTAAACCAAGCGTATCAAAGGGTTTAACCTCTCTATACTTCACCCTCACCTAGAGACAGCTGAGCTAGTTATGAACGCATCGGTAAGAGTAGTAAAAATAGTGTATCTTCAGCAACACATACCTTGAAGAAACCCCAAAGTATGCTCGATATCGTATGACGAGATTGCTTCTGGTACCTGAGCTAAACTAGTAAAAATTTGACTACACTGAACAATAGACATAGCTTCTCAGTGCTTCTTCATGTAGTTATGCTTTCTGAGCTTCACAGGTGGCTCCTGAATGTTCATGTCATATGCTGGGGATTATTTAATGGCCTTTCTTTCTTGTATTAAAATCAATTAAACATTAGAATTGCTGTTTGGGTAAAATAACCAACTCCAATAAGCTGATTCTGTTCTCACTAATACTATTATACCTCTGTTCATAGATTAATATAGACACACACACACACACACACACACACACATATCTTTATATATATATATATATGCTGATATATTTGATTGTTTATTTATGTTGCTATAACTCTGTTTACATATTCACTATATATAAATACATAACTTCTATACAAATATTTGTATACATATATATGCATATAGTCTTTTAAAAAGGAAGCTAGATACACATCAGTGTCAGTTCAGGTTAGATCTTCTGGAGACAATGCATCCTTCTCCTGACTCTTATTTCTAGAATACAGTATGCCAAATTAACTTACTGAAATGTTTGTTTCTGACATAGAATGATAACATAGTTGTTTTGCAAAGTGATGGTTTAGAAGTCTGGTCTGAAATGCAGAAAATAATATAGCTCCAGATAGCTATTTTCTTTGACTCTAAGGAGTAATTTCAATGAGTGACAGCTCTTCCCATTCTGTCCCTATCTCAAAAATTCCCTGGAGAACTGGCCGTAACTAAGAACATCATATAGTAACTCCAGCAAGCAAAAAATATGGAGGAATGTCCTGAAGAGCTCCTCTTTCAAAACAAATAGTCCTCTATGAGATTCAGACCAGTAAACAGGGACCAATGTTTCCAGGGTTTTGTTCCCTGACAATGACAATGGAGGGAAGAGAAAGCATCACCCTAGAGTACTGTTTTCAAACACCTGTTCTGTAAAAATTTTATTTTAAACATGTAAACCATAGGTTCTTACTTGTGCAAAAAAATTTGCATGAATGGTTGCACACTTGTGCATTATTATAAACACTGATGATGGTTAGAGGGACCTCTTTTTTCTTGCCTTATTTGTGAAGACTTTGCATAAGTAACCTGTGTTCCGAGTTTTATCACCTCTTCCAGTATAGAAGTGCTTATCTTATGAGATGACATGTAATGTGGGTGAGACATTGAATTGGACCAGGAGAGTATCAGAAAACCTGATGAGTGGAGACATGCAGGAGAGGGAGTGATCGGATAACCAGAATGACAGAAATTAATACTTACGTGGTCTCTGGTTACAATGGTCTGCAGGAAGGATGTTCGGAGAACCCAACAGTGAAGGTTTTTTGAGCAGTGGAACAGTGGGAACTGTTAGGAGAGAGGGAGTGCTGGGTGAGGGATCGAGCGTTTGGACAGCATCTGTCTGTCTTTGCCTACTACTAGAGAATGAGGCTTTCAAACAGGGAATCTAGTATTGGGTAGGCACATGTACCTATCCACTAATCACATACTAGATAGTTCTTCTTTTTCCCTGCCCCAGTCTCCCAACACCTTGACTTCTTTGCTTTTGTGATCTGCTGTGGGAAACAAGGCAGCACAGGGAAAGGCTCTGCAGCACCCAGCCTGCAGCCAAAAGCCTTGGCTCAGGATCCCTGTGCTGGCACAGCACTGTCCTGTCTTCCAGGCAATACCATCCCTGGAAAAAGCTGCAGCTCTTCTGCTGGGCTGCAGCAGCCCAAGGGTGAACTTAGGTCCTGGTTATTTCCCTTTGAAGGTGATTCTTGGTCCAGTGAAGCCATCAGTAGTATATGAGGGGAACAGTGATTGTGATCCCTGCTTTATGCATGTGTGGCACACATTTGCTGTGGGGATGAATCGCAGCACTCTGTAGTCTCTAATTGGACTCTGAGGTGACACTATGTGGTGGATATCAAGCAGGACAGATGTCTCCGAGTCCCTGTAAAAGCCTGGTGCCATTAGCTGCAAAGGGCAAAATTTGCAGGGTAGCCCAACCAAATGTGAGATTTGGTCTCCAGCTAACTCAGCTACAAAGTATACATGACCAATATGCACGCAACCTGAAAGTAATTCCCAATAAATTAATCACTTTACCTTTTAAAAAAATAATTAAATAAAGAAGATTTAAAAAATTGGTTTCCTAAGGCAGAAACATTGATGTAACCCATCAACTAGAAACTCTAAGTTTCACCTTAAAGGGTCTTTGTGAAACCCAGCTTTTAGTAAAACGTTTTTTCCCCACAGCTATAAAGAAAGACATCAAGTTTGATTCATCTTTGCATTAAGTTATGCTAGTATAATTGCATTTCTTCCAGTGGATTAACATAAATGCAAATTAGGCCCACTCTATTTTGCATGTAAGTAATGAGATTTTTCAAGTTCTATAAGGTATCATCTCTACCCCTTTAATGAGTTAATTCTCTTCACTTACTCATTTAGCTATAAGTAGTAAGAATAAAGCAAGGTGAAATGTGATAAGTTATAATTTAGAGCTCCATGTTTCATTAGTCCACCTATTTTTATAACTCCTGTGGTTCATCTTAAGGATGAGAGAATACGAAATAAAGTTCAGGCGAGTTTTACTGTCTTTCACATCAGAATGGCAGACACTAGCATTTTTTCAATGCTTTTGCTATAAATACCAATTCCTCTCTTCTCAGTAAACCATTTTCACTCAAAAGATTTTTGTGAATCCCAACAAAACTACTGTAATGATTTCATTTTCAATGAAACCTAAGAAACAAGCACATTTCACATCATTTAAAGTATTACTTGGAACATTTCGTCCAACTCCATTGCAAGCCAAGCAAATAATTAGCAACAGAATGACTTGACTGTAGTGTGCATGAGATGGTGTAAGCCCTGGGACTCTTTCAGAGACGAGTTTTGCTGAATCCTTCATTTTTGTTTCATTTCCCCTTTGCTAGTAATGTGGTGACTGAACCAGCCCTTTCATAAAATGTGCTAATCTGACCTCTACAGGTACAAAGCCAAGTATCCTGGGAAGATTCGAGATAAGTAGAGAATTTCATTCTAGATACTATCCACAAGTTCAGAAATCCTGCTATGTGGAGTCGACATTCCTCTTGTTCCCAGGGAGTTAGGTCCCTGAGCCTAGGGCTCATTTCAGCTGCTGCCATGTGTTGGCAGTAATATCACCTTCTTTTGTGCTGTGTTCTGAAATGAAAACTCAAAATCTCATATTCATTTTCTCTTGCAATCATGTAAGCCACGCTATGCATTTAATAACAAGTGTGTATATTTAAAATTCATGTAAACTATAAATTTTAGATAGGCTTTCCACAATGTACTGCTAGAGGAGATCAAGACTTCACATGCTACAGCTGAGTTTAAAAAGAAGTGGATAATCTTATGAGCAATGTTTGCAGTTACACGTGATAGGCTGGATAATCAAACTTTACATGACAGAGGATAAAGTAAACCACATTGGATTCAAGTAAGAATTTATAAGCCATGGACAGAATTGGAAAACATGATCAGATACATTATATTACTTTAAATGTTGCCTTTTGCTGAAATATCAGTCATTGGTCATTGGCAGAGTTTGAAACAGCATTCATCTGACCAAGCTCAACATTCTGCTCTGAGAACTGAGCTTTCAGCCAGCTTTAATTACACCCTACTTTGGATAAATTCCAGTGTCAGGTTCTAACAACAACAATAAAGGTATTTAGGAAAAGACACATAAGAGCAAATTATTGCAAGGCACATGACTTCTTTAATTCATAGGCATTGTTAGTGTGGACAACACCATTAAATAGCTTATCACAGTCAAAACTGTTCTCTGCAAGCAGATGGCCAACAATTGCATGATTTTATTTAGGTTTTGATTTACATATTAGTCTGAAAAGATTTTAGTTTCTTTTTTTTACATGAAAATTAATAAGACCATTTGTTAGTTGCATTCTTGTATAGAAAATTGCATGTGCTGAATTATCTCAGCAGGATACGTTTTATTAATGCATATGTTTTGCTTTGAACATATTTCATTTTGCATTAGTGGCAAATTCCTACTCTTTCTTTGCCTACCACCATCACCATTTGGTAGAAGTACGTTCAGTTTGTTGCCGACTTTAACAAATATTTCTGAACTAAGTTTACTGTCAAGTCCCTGAGCACACTAATTGGTCCTGATGACCCTGACCAGCCTCACCAATGGCCTCCTTTCACGCACCCTCATCCTGTTTGCCCAGGAGGCACCCCTAAGCTCAGGCCTTTGCCTGTCTCTGGCCTGAGCTATGTCACTACCAGCCTTGTACCCAGCCCAGTCCCTTGCCTGTCCTTGCCTCACCTATCCTGGTCCCCATCCCTGGCGCAACTCTGCTCACCACCTCAGGTGGGATGGAACCACTACAGGAGGTCCCTGCAAGTAAAACTTTCATAAGAAAGTTACAAGTGCAATGATAATTTGCCAAAAAAGCCTTCAGGCAGCTCCAGCATGGCTGACGACTGGCTCTCATTCATGTAAAAGGCTACAGCTGGGACTGAACGTCTTCTTTCTGGCCTGGAATGCTGATTTGAATGCAGATCATCTACATCCAGGAGTTATTTTTTTGTATCAGGATATGGAATGAGTAGGTGAAAGCACCTCTGAAACACAGGAAATAATTATTTAGGCAGTACGGAAAAGTGCCAAAGGGACTCATGCACAGGTGGGCCTTTCAACTGTCCTTTAGTGACAGTGGATCTGGATGAGCACAAAATCTCAGACATCCCTCTCCAACCCCAGAAACAGGATAGGGGCAATGTCTCAGCAAGAGCTAACATTGTCTGATAGTACCAAGGAATGATCCTCTGGCCAGAGTCAGGCTAGACGGGGCTCTAAGCAAACTGATCTAGTTAAAGATGTTCATGCTCACTGCAGGGGGAATTGGACTAGATGTCCTCTAAAGGTCTCTTCTAACCCAACACAGTCTATGATCATTTCAACTCGGGATGGTAGCTTCTAAGTGGAAGGAGGTGCCCTCATTTTGAAAACGTATGCTTTGTCTTTCTATAGAATCAGACACTCTCTGTCTCCACATAGCAACAAGCACACGATGTCCTGAAGCAGTCCCTAAAGGGGATATCAAGAAATATTTCTCTTCAGAAATCTGGAAAAAGCCTTCCCACTTTCAAAACTAAATTAAGGAAAAGAAGGCCCTCCTGGCCTTTACTTGATAATACTGAAGCTGAGAAACATATCAATTCAAATGTTAGAGTAAGATGGCGAGCTGTCCTGTTTGATGTGTTGATCTCTTTTTCTTTGCAGTGAGATGTCTTGTTGTATTGATTAGTGGAAAACATGATGCCATTTGTCTTACACTGTGGCTTTAAGCTAAACATTTGAAATTGTCCATTTCCTAATGTAGCTGTGAGGTGTCCCTGATTACCATGAAGAATCTTGCTGAGCAATTTTATTTTAATGTTAGAAAAAAATGACCTGGCAATTATCTTGATTATCTTGGTATGATAGTGAAATCTACAGATTTAAAAAGCAGGATGATTGGGTTTTATGCTTGTATTCAGACTGAGAGTGTTGTAATGAAGGTTTTGCTTTGTTTCATTTGCTCTTTCTTCTGCAGCTCTTTGTAAGTGGCTTTGAGGGAGTGAGCCTTACTTAAGACTCCTGGTTGTATGTTTGTCAGTTTATTATCCCTTTTTCAGTACACACAGATAAACCCTTATATGATAATCTACTGAACTCTTAATTGCTGAACTTTTGTTTTGGCAGTTTTAGACTTAAATGAAATAGGAATATTTTTGGTTTTAATAGGGAAGTCACTTGGATATAATGCAACATAAATACACTGAGCAGTCATCATATAATTAATTTTATTCTGAAAAATGTGGTTAAGATGGACAGAGCCTCTTTTGTCTCTCAAAGACAAAAAAAAATATCAGCAACTGGTATACCCTGGAGGGTAGATGAACTTGCTTAGGAGAGAAATGGTTCTAGACGCTGCAGAGTGTGGCAGGAGAAAAAAAATCTCAGCAAGCAGCAAACAAACTGGATCTCAAGGTCAAATTTCTGTAGGCATGAGGAGAAGCTTGTGTATGCAGAGTCTTGAAACTCAGCAAGACAATGAGCTGAGGGAAAATAAGACTAAAAGCAAGGCCACAACAGATAGAAGGAGAATCATGTTAAAGACATTTTTTACTACATTTTCTTACCATTCAGTTAGTTTTAGTATTCTCTGTTCAGAAAGTTAATCATTCTAGTATAAGCATAAAGAAAAATACTATGTTTTAATAGAATATAAAATAGCTTTCTGTATGAGAAAGATCTGCATGGACTCACCTCAAAACTTTGGCATACTTTAGGTCCTAACACACAATAAACAAAAGATTTTTCCCGCATCAGAAAAGTGATTGAAGACATAAGTCTAAAACTGAAAGTGTAGACAAGAATGTAAGTAAGAATGCTAATTCTGTATGCTATGCAAGAAGTTTGGATTGATTTGGGTTATGAAATGCACTCCAATCCTAGATGTTTCTTCAACTTATGTTTAGATATTTTTGTATCAACTTAACTGCCAAGGTAAGCTATACTTCTGGGAGAGAAGTTTGTTTATTTGTTTGTTTTTCACTTTTCAAATTTGAACTGTGAGAATGCAGAAGGTATGCTACAGAAATTTTGAAAGAAAGCTATTTAACAGATTTTATTGCTGCCTTTTAAGATGATATCGTGGTTTAGGGCCTGTAGGCAACTGAGCACCATGATGCCCACAAAAGGGCCTAGACAAAGTAAGGATTGGGAGGGTCTTACTCACTGCTTAATGGTCACAGGCAAACTCATCATAGGGAGGAAAAAAAAATTTAAAAATTTAAAAAAATTAATTTACTACCAATAACATCAGAGTAGAACAGTGAGAAATACAAGCAGATCTTAAAAGTCAAATACATTCACACCATCCCTCCCTTCTTCCTGGGCTCAGCTTTGTTCCCAGTTCTTCACCTTCTCCCACTTTGCCCAGTGGTGCAGGGGGATGGGAATGGAGGTTGCAGTCAGTTCATCCCATGCGGTCTCTGCTGCTCTTTCCTCTCTGGGGAGTAGGGAGGATTCCTCCCACTCTCCCTCTGCTTCCACGTGGCACCCTTCCCACAGGAGAAAAGTCCTCCACAAAAGTCCAAATGCGGGTCTGTCCACAGCTGCAGTTCCATCATGCACAAACTGCTTCAGCCCAAGTCCCCAAAGCCCCAGTGTGGGTCTGCCCATGGTTGCAGTTCCCCCCCACACAAACTTCTCCAACACACACTGCCTGGAGTCACGACTTTCTCAGGGGCAGCCACCTTCTCCCATGGCTCTGTCCCACCGGTGAACCTCCACAGGCTGCAGGCCAGTCGACCTGCACTCTCACCACAGTTTGCAGGGGAAACCTAGGTTCTGCATTCTCCTCCCTCTCCTTTCTTCCTTCACTGACCTTGGTGTTTTGTACAGTTGTTCTCCTCAGGTCCCTCTCCTTTCTCCGCTGCAGGTCCCTCCTGATGATTCTAAAGAGTTTCCAGCTCTCTCTTTCAGGCTGGAGCTGCAGAAGGGTTTGAGCTTAACCTGGGGTCAGGCCAGCTCAGCCTGGCCAGGCAGGGCTGGGGCCAGGGCCAGGGCCAGGGCCACGGCCACACCGCCCACACCCTGGGCATGCTGGTTGGGACTGGTGCAAGAGAGAGAAAGCATATGCACTGCACTCCCGTTGAATACATGAGTTCACAGAGGCACTGATTGACTTGGCCCTGGTCAGAGGTGGGTCTGACATTTTAGAGCGGGTGGAGTTTTCTAGTAGCTTCTTACAGGGCTATCTCCATAGCCCTCCCCCACTACCAAACACCAAACCAAAATTCCTCACAGAAAACCCAATACAAATTACAATCACAAACAAGTTTTCCACTGGTAAGGAAGAAAGAACACAACAGGCATACTGACAAAACCAAACAAGAACATGAAAATTACTATCCTGGTATAGATCATTTTATCAGAACTATCAGGAGTACTAGGACAACTACTCATCTCACTCTAACAACCCTGTCCCTGCTCTGGACTTGGTGAGTCCAGTGTAGATGGAAGCTGTTCCCCTCTGACTAGGGGTTGCTATAAACAGAGTAGCCTGCCACATGCCCAGTAGACCACCTGCACCCAAATTGCATCTAGCAACATTTGAACTAACAGCATGGAGTTATGCAGCTTGTCTCACAAAGACTCAGACACTCAGCTCAGAGGTGGTTGTAAGGTTAAATCTTCTAAAGAAAAAATATTATTATGAGTGTGCTGGCTTGCCTGCCCTGCCTGCTGTCAGACCATAAATGAATATGCTGGCTCATAATTCTGTCATTCACATCCTTTGTGGAATCCAGTCACTGATATCATACAAAATCTGTGATTGGCAAAGAAGTATTACGTGGAAGATCACGTAGCTAGTTTTGCTGTCCACTCCCTGACATGGTGCCATGCCAGCTACCACCTCCAAGACAGCTATAGTTAGGGTAAAAATTGTTTTGAAACTCATAGTGTGTAACAAAATACAGAAGAAGGTATTCATTAGGAATCTTAGCATACAAGCTATTTTCACTGTAGTCATATGCCTATATGAGGTCTATCCTGAGGCATGCTTTGAGCAGAGGGTTTGGATTAGATGACCTGCAGAGGTCACTTCTAACTGGAATGTACTCTGTGATTTTGTGAGGTCATCGACACTCTGCCAGGACTGAGCTGTACTGCACTGTCCTGGCATCAGTCATCTGCAATAGGATCCCTGCTATTCACTAGCCAATTCTTCGGTCACCACTATGTCCAGCACTGCTCCCATTTCTCTTCCAGAAATATTTCTGAGAGCCTACTGGCTTTCTGAGGGACCTCAAAGATAGGTTTACTTAGTTTCAGTTTGACACTGGATCAAAGAAATTTTGTCTGACAAGATCAGAAAACCTGCATGGCAGTTGCCACTGGAATCAAATTTTCTTCTCTTTTTTATGTATAGTCCTTCTTGTGTTGCTGTAACTGGTCTTCCTGAGCAGCACAAGCCTGCAATGCTGTTGAATATGAATCAGAGCAATTCCTGTTGAGCCCTGTGCTTCAGCCCTGTTTTATGATTTCCCACATTTACAAACAATCAGGGATATGAGGAGTAGCATGGGTTTGTTGGTTTTTTTTTCTGCAAATATCTCACAGTTTCCTTGGCCTGGAGGTCCTGCAGTATGCACCACAGTTGTTCATTTCATAATGAGGAGTCCTGGCTGGATTCACATCTTTAGAACATCATAGATCCACAGAAGGCAGTCTTTTGGCCATTAATGTCTGTTTGTATCTGGAATCCTTGGGCAAAAATACCCACCATTATACAGAGCTTTCACTGCTAAATGAAATTGCCTATGCTAAAAAGGCCCACTTTGGACTGTGTAAAACTACTCAAAATAATTTTTCTAGAGCAAATTTTACCTAAGAAGGCCCACACTTCCAAAGGAGGTGCAGACTGGGTACTCCTAGATGTATTTGTCAAGACTGGCAAAGCCATGCTGCGCCATTCCTGCCTCAGTCACTGGCAGGATGAGAGCTGACAAAACTTTAAATGCAATAGGCCATTTCAAATAACAGCAGGGGCTCTGTCACTCGGTACAGTCCCCATCCTCAGCTGGAAGCATTGGCAGAGATTGTAATAGTTATTACGGATGTAACCCAGTATACAACACCAGTTTCCATCTTCAGCCAGCACTGGGATAAGTCTTTCAGCTGTTGTGAGATACATTGACGGACAGACACAGCCTGCCTAAAAGTTGTGGTCCCATAAGACATAACCTCATCAAGTCCAACCTTTTGGTGTGTCAAGCTTTCAGGGCAAACAGGTCAGTTTTGGGTTGGGTTTCTAACCTATCATCACTGAAACCATTGCTGGGAGGTCGCTAGCTGTAGCTGAGCAATACGCATAGACAAGCCAGGATTGAGCCAGTCTCCTGGGTCACTCCCATCAGCTGCAAGGGAGGGTGACAATAGGTACTTCTTCCCCAAACCCCACAGCTCTGTTAAGCACTATAAACCAGGTTCCTGCAGGGCTTGAAAAATACAAAGAGATGGTTATCTCTGCAACCAAAAATCAATAAACATGCTGACATAAATTATGTCTTCCCCCCTTAGAGGATAGATGTCCAAGATTTTTGAGTTGTTCAACAATCCTGCTGTGGCTACACTTTATCTTTTTGAAGTGGATGGAAGATGCTTTTCACAATAATCACAAAAATAGAAGATAATAATATTTTGGTTTGTGAAGTGGGATAACAGTTTGATTTTTCTAATTACAAGATTTAAAAGTAGGCATAATGAAAAATTTTAAACAATGATCAACTTTTTCCAAATGGACCTTGAATTTCTGCAACAACATTCAAAAGAAAAGCAATTCCTCTTTCATGTATACTTCTGAATTATTTAAAAAACTCACTTCTTGGTAAAAAGCTAAAGATTTTATGAATTGCGTTATTGAAGTTAATAATAACGTCCTTAAGCATATAGAAGAAACTAACCCTTTTCATCAGTTCCCCAATGTTTAAAACAAAAAAGGAGTGGCAGGTGAAGGATGAAAATAGACATAAAGATAATACTGATGCAGATAAAAAATGAAGAGATGTATCAAAATATTTGAATACACAGCATGTACCTTGTTAAAATCATGAAAGCACAAACTGAATTTTCATTTGGAGGATTAAGAACTACTGCATAACCAAGAAGGTTGTTTTCACCTATAAATTCTTTATGAAGAGATGAAAAGATCTGTTTCAGTATTTGAATTATTAATATCATTATCATAAACCAATATTTTTCAAGATTTTTTTCTACTGAATATTTTACACTGCTTTTTCAAAATCTTAGAATATTTTTTAAAAAGATACACTGTTCAAAGGAACACGAGAACTAGGAAGGCTGAGGCTCCCAGTTCTATAGCTGCAGAATATTTAGGTAATTGTAACATTCAGTAAGAAATTCATTAATGTTACCTATAAAATTTAAGCATAGTGCTTTCCAAGATATACCACCTGCCACCACTACTCATATTGTTTCCAGCCGTTACAGCTTTATGTATAGATATCTAGATTCTAACTAAACAAAGGTAATTAGTTTACTTAGCTTAAAATATTTGAAACATTGACTCTATTTATTCACTATACCTCATCAAGTTTGGCCAGGAAATGAAGATGTGGGGAGCTGTTTGGAAGTCCTGGTATGAACCAGCTGGAAACAGTATTTGTGTTCTGCAGAAGATAATATTATCTAATGCTGAATATTTTGACTTTTTAGACATGTAAATTTTTTTTGGCTCATAAAGAATTTGAAACAGTCATAGAATGAGCTCACTTCATTTTTTAATCAGCATGTTTCTTTGTGCTTTTTTTTCTGATCCAGGAATATTTTTTTGATCCGTCTGTTTTTTTTTTCTTTTTCCCAAAGTGACAGAGTCCTGCATCTTCATCAGGTCTAGTCATGAAAACCTCTTTTATTGAGTTTTTTTGTTGTATGATTTTAGAATTATTATTATTTGTCTAATTAATTTATTTTTTAAAGAAAATTATGAATATGAAACGTCTATAAAGTATTTTCATATTAAACTATACAACCTGCTGTAAGATAACAATATCCATACATAATAGAGACACACATGCACACTCTAGCAAGATACAGCTTTTACTGTAGCTACATTGAAATTAATTTTATGTATGGTAAATAGCACCTGTATAAACAAGTAAGGATCAACACTTGGCCAATCTATGAAAGCCAAGTAACCACCACTGCACAATAAAAGTGAAGCATCTAGAACAGGTGGGAAGCTAATAGTTTTTTTCAAAGAAACTAAAAGTGCTTAGGAAATAGTTAATCAATTAGAAGTAACTTGTGGGATACAAATATTTTAGGGTGCAGTTTCATTTCAGCTAGGGAAGTCAACAAGAAGGAAAGCCCTGACAAACTGAAGAAATGCAGAACTTGAGCTGTGTATTTGGGTACAAGACATTGCATGAATCTTCACAGGAGAAAGTTCTTTTGGGGCTGCTAGAGGCAAGTGGTGCTCAATTTTCATCTGAAAGAGTCACAGACAATTTTCTATGAAGAACTTTGTACACAGGGCCCCATAACTTTTCCAGAGCTTCCATGCAAAGTCTACTCATCCTGGTATTCAAGCCTGCCTACATCTGAGGTATACCAGAGCAGAGAGCAACCAAAAATGAGCTGCAGCCAACAGAGCAGTCCATGTGATCTGCAGCAGGCCTCTCTCTGTTCTGGGAACTGCTCAGAAGGCACAATGTATGGAAGATAAAAAAAAAATTGCTTTGGCAATGGCAGAGGCAGCTCCTTCCTAGATTTTATCTTTCCAAAGGCCGTTTATTCCTTTCTACTGTCTGGACATGTTGTATGATCAAGAGCAATCACAAGGCCCTCAGGAAAAATTAAAGACAGAGAATGAGATGTCACTGACAGCAGAGCACTTTGTCAAACCTGCAAATGGTTTTTGAGGAGCTCTTGGGAAAGACTCACAGAGGGAAAGAAGGTTATGAGCTGGATGAACTAAGCAGTAAAATCCACTCTAAAATGCCATTCCTTTGCCATAAATATCCACCAGCATCCATGCCCTAGATGCTTTTCTCTTATTTTCGTGTGGCATTTATGATCACTATCCTGCTTAGATCATCCTGTCACCATAATAAGCAATTCTGAAAGGAAGGCTAAGACAAAGCAAGTCTATATAACTGTCTCACAGGGTATTCTTCTGATCTACTGTGAGCCTTATGGTCCGTGAGCAACATAAAGCACCCATTCTGGATTCCTGTCTGCAACTCATCAATCTCTTTTCATGGTGCAACATGGCTGGTGCAGGTAGCAGACGGTACCGTGGGACAGATCAGGGCAGGGATCTTCCCCAGCAGCCTTGTCCCACTGTGAGGAGCAGAGATGGGACAGGGATGGCAACAGGGCACACCAAGAACTACTCCCATGTGTCAGCGCATATAGGAGTGAGTTTGATCCAGGATTTCTTAAAACCACTTCAGGAGTCAACATAAATGTCTGTATACTGGTCAGGAGTAGAAATTCATTGGGAAGGAAGAAGTGAAGCAGCAAGAAAGCCACTCTTAGTAATGCTGAGTATCCTGCTCACTGCCCTCTCCCTGCGTTAATGGTTTTGAAGCAGCAAGAGGATAGTCTGTCAAAGGATGGTGGGGAGAAGGCTCTCACGCTAAGCTGTATGCTGCTACAGAAGAGCCAAGTGAGCTCTGATAAAGCAGGATTGCCCAGATACTGGGGTGATAGACATCTGAGATAGGCTTGTATGTGGTGATTTATAAATGGAACAGAGAAAGCCTCTGATAAAGAGCCTGTTGCAAGGTGGAGTAACACATGAAGAGACTGCTGTCAATATTATGGTAGAGGAGTGATTCACCTAGCATTCATTCACATATACCCTTGCTGCTTTTGTCTCCTAAGAAAGTTATCTGAATTTCCTATTAGAACTAAGTGCTTATGAATAGAAATGTGTTGCCTAGGAAAAGGCACCCAATGAGTATTGCTTAGTCAATTCAGAAATGTTATGTGGAAGGACCAAGCAAGTTATGTAGTTATGTTTATCATTTTAATAAGCATCTCAGCTATTTAAGCCCAAATCATACTGCTGTCTACCATGTTTTATAGCATGGTTTTGGTTACATGCCCTGGTTTTGCTGAAAGAAAAAGCACAGTTTCCAGAGAGTTACTAATGCCACAGTCCAGTGATCTGTATCTCCACTATATGTGGAAGGTAGAGAGAGGACTACAGATAACTGGACTTTCTCAAAACAGGAGTCAGAGAGGATGATCAAACCTCAGACACCAGCACATGGCTTCGCAATAGCAGAAGGTTCAATAAATATCACTGGCCAATTCATGGCATTGGGTTTCATTCCTCCAGCCTAAAATATGGAAAGGATGCAGAAGTTACAGTCACCAAATTAAGGACAGAGATTTAGCTTTGGCACAGAATAGACTCATTAAGTCTATTTCACCCATGTTTAAAATTGTTAATCTGTTTTAAAGTGCTGTGAATTTTGAAGCCACATATAAAAATAAAACTCTACTGAAAACCTCTGCATTAACACAGACTGCAATGACATCTCTAAAGCTTTTGCATCATTTCAGCAGTACTGTTTATCACATACATATACTTAGACAATTTATTTTGCAACTGTAGATAGTTAAAGGATAATAACACAAGAGTCATCTTTATAAGGTAACAAACCAGATGCAGATCCCAATTGCATCATCCACAAGGAAACAGGTCAATTACTACCAGTATAATATTAGACAAATGTGAAAAGGAACTGATTTCACCTTTCCTTGCTTCTCCCATTGTGTTTGGCACTTCCTCATGCTGAGTTCAGATGCAGAGCTGAGAAGCTCAGAAAATACCCAAGGTTCAAGGAGTACTAACTGTGTCAGCTAGAAAACAGAAGGGGTAATATTGCTAATGTTTAATGTTTTCTAAATTGGACATGCAGAAAGAGCTTCACATGTGCATGGACTGAACAGCAAAGAGGGAGGATACAAAACCTGATTAAATTTAGGCAGAATAATAATAAGCTTAAGAATGAAGGAAACTTAGAAACTGACTGAGGATCTGAACACAGCTGGTGACCAGAGTTAGATGTCTCAAAGAAAGACTGTGAAGGAAGCCACACTGCATCTAGAAAGTTGTACCAAAGGACTGTGAATACTTTCCAAGTTTCTATGGAAAGTCACAGAATCACAGAATCTCGGGAGTTGGAAGGGACCTCGAAAGATCATCTAGTCCAACCCCCCTGCTAGAGCAGGATCACCTAGACTAGGTCACACAGGAACGCGTCCAGGTTGGCCTTGAATATCTCCAGAGAAG
>NW_010177430.1:22835-23079 GCF_000695765.1 Mesitornis unicolor
TCCCATTGCCCCTTGTCCTGTCATTGGACATCACTGAGAAGAGCCTGGCTCCTTCCTTTTGACACTCGCCCTTTACACATTTATAACCATGAATGAGGTCACCCCTCAGTCTCCTCTTCTCCAAGCCAAAGAGACGCAGCTCCCTCAGCCGCTCCTCATAAGGGAGATGCCCCCCTCCCTCCATCATCTTTGTGCCTCTGCGCTGGACTCGTTCAAGCAATTCCATGTCCTTCTTGAACTGAGG
>NW_010177431.1:0-1968 GCF_000695765.1 Mesitornis unicolor
CCCCCAAACCCCAAATTTCTCTCTTCTCTCCTCTCCCAACCCCAAATTTCTCTCTTTTCTCCCCCCCCCAAACCCCAGCTCCAATCCCTCAACCTGAGCAGCAACAAACTCTACCGCCTGGACGACCTCTCCGAGCTCCCCCAAAAAGCCGCCGGCCTCAAAATCCTCGACCTCTCTCGCAACGAGGTGACCCCCCCAACCACCCCCTTTAATTAACACCCTCCCTAATCAATCCTCACACCCTTTCCCCATCATTTAAAAAACCCCAAATTCCAGCTCAAATCCGACCGGGAGCTGGAGAAGGTGAAGGGGTTGAAGCTGGAGGAGCTGTGGTTGGATGGGAACCCCCTCTGCGATGCTTTTCGGGACCAGGCCACCTACATCAGGTGCTCTCACAGGGCAGTTGGGGGGGGGGGGGGCCCCCCCGCCAGGACGCCGAGAGCTCGCCCACCTCCCCTTCCCTAAAGAAACCGCCCCGACTTCGCGGCGCCGCCCAAAAGAACCCCATTTTTTACCCCAAAAAACCTTCCCCTCACGCAAATCCCCCCCCGCCGGTCGCAGAGCCATCGCTTGGATCCATTTTGACTGCTGGGAGCCCCTCATTTCCCTTTACTTCCCCTCACTTCCCCTTTATTTCCCTTTATTTCCCCTCACTTCCCCTTTATTTCCCCTCATTTCTCTCTCATTCCCCTAATTTTCCCCAATTTCCCTTGATTCCCTTCAATTTCCCCTCATTTTCGCTCATTTCCTCTTTGTTTTCCCTCATTTCTTCTTTATTTTACCTCATTTCCTCTTTATTTTGCCTCATTTCCACTCTGTTTTTCCTTATTTCCCCCTCATTTCCCTCACTTTTTGCTCATTTCCTCCAATTTCCCTTTATTTCCCTCATTTCCTTCCCTTTATTTCCCTCATTTCCTTCCCGTTTTCCCTCATTTCCTTCCCGTTTTCCCTCATTTTCCCCTCATTTTCCTCCTATTTTCCCTCATTTCTCCCCATTTTGCTTGTTTTCCACTCTATTTCCCCTAATTTTCCCCTTATTTTCCCCTTTTCCTTCTTATTTCCCCTCATTCCCTTCCTATTTTCCCATTCCCTTCCTATTTTTCCCTCATTTCCTTCCTATTTTCCCCTCATTTCCCTCTATTTCCCCCCATTCCTCCTCATTTCCACTCTACTTTCCCTCACATCCCCCCAATTTCTCCTCATTTTCCCTCATTCCCTCCCCATTTTCCCTCATTCCCCTTCATGTCCCCCAAACCCTCCTTACTTCCCCCAAACCCTCCTTACTTCCCCCTCGTTACTTCCCCCAATCCCTCCTTACTTCCCCCAAACCCACCTTACTTCCCCCAAACCCTCCTTACTTCCCCCAAACCCTCCTTACTTCCCCCAAACCCTCCTTACTTCCCCCAAACCCTCCTTATTTCCCCCCCTATTTCCTCCCCATTTCCCCTCCATCCTCACAAACCCCTCTCTCCATTTTCCCTTTCCCCTCAGGGCTTTCCCGCCCTTTTCCTTCCCGCCCTTTTTCCTCCCGCCTTTTTTTTTTTTCCCCGCCTTTTTCCTTCTTCTTCTTCTTCTCCTCATCCGCCATTTTCCAGGCCTGGAGGCCTAACCCTCCCTTTTCCCCCCCTATTTCCTCCCCATTTCCCCTCCATCCTCACAAACCCCTCTCTCCATTTTCCCTTTCCCCTCAGGGCTTTCCCGCCCTTTTCCTTCCCGCCCTTTTTCCTCCCGCCTTTTTTTTTTTTCCCCGCCTTTTTCCTTCTTCTTCTTCTTCTCCTCATCCGCCATTTTCCAGGCCTGGAGGCCTAACCCTCCCTCCAACAACAAAACCACCGCTCCCGCCCCATCGGGGCTGCCCCAAATCGCTCCAAAGGGGGGGTTACAAGACACGAGGGACCCCCCCCCACGTTGGCCCCCTCCCCAAATTTGGCCCTCGACGCTGGCTGGGTAGCCCGGAGCGGGGAAACA
>NW_010177432.1:0-2387 GCF_000695765.1 Mesitornis unicolor
GCTAAGGCCCTTTCCCAGCTGCTGCTCCCAGTCCAAATTCAATTGAATTTTCAGTTTCCAGTTGAAATTTCAATTCACTTTTCAGTTTTCAGTTGAAATTTCAATTCCATTTCCAGTTTCCAGTTGAAATTTCAATTCCATTTCCAGTTTTCAGATGAAATTTCAATGTAATTTTCAGTTCTCAATTGAAATTTCAATCCAATTTTCAGTTTCCAATCAAAATTTCAATTCAGTTTTCAGTTTTCACTTGAAATTTCAATTCAATTCTCAGTTCTCAATTGAAATTTCAGTTCACTCTTCAGTTCTCAACATTTCAATTTACTTTTCAATTTCCAACTGAAATTTCAATTCACTCTTCAGTTTTCAGTTGAAATTTCAATTCCATTCTCAGTTTTCAAGTGAAATTTCAATTCACTTTTCACATTTCAGTTGCAATTTCAATTCCATTTTTCAGTTTCGAGTTGAAACTTCAACTCAATTTTCAGTTTTCACTTGAGATTTCAATTCTCAGTTCTCATTTAAAATTTCAATTCACTTTTCAGTTTTCAGTTGAACTTTCAACGCAATTTTCAGTTCTCAATGGAAATTTCAATCCCATTTTCAGTTTCCAGTTGAAATTTCAAATTTTCAGTTTACACTTGACATTTCCATTCAGTTTTCAGTTCTCAATTGAAATTTCAATTCAATTTTCAGTTTCAAGCTGCAATTTAAATTCAATTTTCAGTTTTCAATTGAAATTTCAATTCAATCTCCAGTTTTCAGTTGAAATTAAAATTCACTTTTCAGCTTCCAGTTGAAATTTCAATTCAGTTTTCAGTTTTCAGTTCAAATTTCAATCCAATTTTTAGTTTTCAGTTGAAATTTCAATTCACTTTTCAGTTTCCAGTTGAAATTTCAATGCAATTTGCAGTTTTCAGTTGAAATTCCAACCCAACTTTCAGTTCTCAATTGAAAGTGAAATTCAATTTCCAGTTTTCAGTGGGAATTTTAATGCAATTTCCAGTTTTCAGTGGGAATTTCAATTCAATTTTCAGTTTTCAGCAGAAATTTCAATTCCATTTTCAGTTTTCAGTTGAAATTTCAACTCCATTCTCAGATTTCTGTCAAAATTTCAACTCAATTCTCAGCTCTCAGTTGAAATTCCAATGCAATCTTCAGTTTTCAGTTGAAATTTCAATAGAGTTTTAAGTTTTCAGTTGGAATTTCAATTTTCAGTTTTCAGTTGGAATTTCAATTCAATTCTCAGTTTTCAATTAAAATTAAAATTCAGTTTTCAGTTTTCAGTTGGAATTTCAATTCACTTTTCAGTTTTCAATTGAAATTTCAATTCACTTCTCAGTTTTCAGATGAAATTTCAATGCAATTTTCAGTTTCCAGTTGGAATTTCAACTCAATTTTCAGTTTCCAGTTAAAATTAAAATTCTAAGTAAAAATTACACTAAAATTCAAATGTAGGTTAAAGTTTCAACTAAAATTCAAGTTAAGGTTAAAATGAAGATTAAAATCAAAACTAAAGTTAAGATTTCGATTGAGGTTCAATTTCAAATTAAAATCAAGGTGAAAATTAAGGTCAAAATTCCAACTAAAATTAAAAGTAAGGTTCAAATTCTGATTAAAATTCCAATCAAGGCTAAAATCAAGGTTAAAATTAAAATTAAAATTAAAATTCCAATTAAAACTCACATTAAGGGTAAAATTGAGATTGAGATCAAATTTAAGGTTAAGATTTAGATCGAGGTTCAATTTCAGATTAAAATCAAGGTGAAAATCAAGGTCAAAATTCCAATTAACATTCAAATTTAGGTTAAAATCCCAATTAAAATTCAAATTAAGGTTGAAATTCTGATTAAAATTCAAACTGAGTGTAAAATTGAGATTGAGATCAAAATTAAGTTTAAAATCTAGATTGGGCTTCAATTTCAGTTTAAAATCAAGGTTAAAATTAAGAGCAAAATTCAAAATAAAATTCAAATTTAGGTTAAAATTCCCATAAAAATTCAAATTAAGGTTAAAATCCTAATTAAAATTCAAATTGAGGGTAAAATGAAGAACAAAATTAAAATTAAGATCAAAATTCCAATTAAAACTCACATTAAGGGAAAAATTGAGATTGAGATCAAATTTAAGGTTAAGATTTAGATCGAGGTTCAATTTCAGGTTAAAACCAAGGTTAAAATCAAGGTGAAAATTCCAATTAAAATTCAAGTTAAGGGTAAAATTCTGATTAAAATTCAAACTGAGGTTATAATTTCTATTAAAGTTCAAATTAAAGCTAAAATTCCAAATAAAAATCTAATTAAGGATAAATTGAAGATTAAGGCCAAAATTAAGATTAAGATCAAGATTGAGGTTCAACTTCAGATTAAAATCAAGGTGAAAATTGAAGT
>NW_010177433.1:0-554 GCF_000695765.1 Mesitornis unicolor
GGGTGGCATGGGGGGGGGACATCCCAGGGACCCCTTTCAGCATGGGTGTGGGGTCCCTCCATCTCTCGGGTCTCCCCATTGCCCCTCAGCATTGGGGACCCCTTGCACAAGATCCCGTGGCCGCGGGGCTCCCTCAATCCCTGGGGTACCACCAAGGCCCCCCACCAAGGGTGACCCATTGCCCAGGAACCCCTTAATGTGCCCGTGGGGGTCCCTCGTATCCAATCCCTCCGTTCTGCCCCACAGCATGGGGGGGTCTGTTTGCATAGAACACCCTTCAACATGGGCATGGGGTTCATCCATCCCTGGGGTCCCCCACTGCTCCATAGCATTGGGGACCTTTTCCATGGCACCCCTTTAACACAGCCATGGGGCTCCCCCAATCCCTGTTGTCCCCCCAAGGCCCCCCAGCAAGGGTGACCCATTGCCCAGGACCCCTTAATGTGCCCGTGGGGGTCCCTCATACCCAGTCCCTCCATTCTGCCCCACAGCATGGGGGCCCCTTTGCACGGGACTTCTTTAACACGGCTGTGGGGCTCCCCCCATCCCTGGTT
>NW_010177434.1:0-3758 GCF_000695765.1 Mesitornis unicolor
AAGCTGTGGTTTCTATGCACTGGGTGTAAATACAGGTTCTCCTATAAGTGACTGTAAAAGTATCAGAGGTTTGTTGTAGGTTTGGTTTTTTTTTTTTCTTTTTAAAAAAGCTTCGAGCTTTTGTGTTTAGAGAGTAAATGCTGAAACCTGCATGACCAGAATCTTTAAGGATTTGTTATTTAACATTTCAGTATTTTAGTCCTTCATCATAGTGATACAAACATTATTCTCAGGTGCAAGGCTACAGTTTAGCAGTCACTGTGTAGAGAGATGGTTAATATAGTATTTCCATAACTTTGCTTTGGAAAATATTTATTTTTAGGATTAGTCCTGTTATGAGGAACAGATAAAACCCAGTTTTATATTAAGATGTCATCTAACAGTTATTCCTAAAACTTCCTCCCTGTATACTTTTTTTCAATGGTAATATTTAATATTTTTCTTATGCTTTTGACATTTATTGTTAGCATACCATGATATCTGTTCATATAAATATTAAATTTAATAACTTATCATTCATTCGTTTGTCATAAATTTGAACCTCTTACAGCTATTTTAGTAAGTCTTTTCCTCATTTGAGAAGGTTTAGTGACTTCTTCCATCTGCCCTCCCTGATCAGAGAGGGACAGGCATGCTTTTAGGCAGGGCTTGGAGAAGTCTCTACAGGAGCCAGGTTCTGAGATCAGCATTTTATATAGAAAGGGCCTTAGCTGGATTCATTCCATCATTAACTGTCCTGGATTTGGTGATGATGTGCCACACAGCAGTTTTGCAAGAGACTAGTGTTAAACTGAGAGTGATGGGGAGGGAGGGAGTCACCAATGGCCCTGTGATGGAGTGACAGGCAGCGTGGGTCAGCAGGCCACGGCCTGCGGGATGTGACAGGGAGGGATCACAAAATCAATGTAATGGGCTTTCACTGTGGAGAAGTGCCCAAAGACTGGAGAAAAGCAATGTCACCCTTATCGACAGAAAGGGCAGGAAAGAGGAGCAGGGAACTACAGGTTTCTGGGAAGGCAACTGGGCTGTAATTGTGTATGTCCCTGCCATTGGTAGGTGGGATAGCAAACAGTACAAAAAACTGATAACAGCAAAGGATAAAGCAACAAGTTTTGTTGAACTTTACAATCAAGAGCAGCAGATGAAGGAAGCAGAGGGTCTTTAAGGTATGCTGCTCCTTCTGTTGAATCCAAGTTACATTTTAAGGCTCCTAGTTGACATGTATTCAGGCAATGTTAAAGGGAGCTTGGAGAGGAACTGCTGGATTATCATTTCCTCACTGTAGAGAACAGGCCTTTAAGATGTATGTTTTCAAGACACAGTGTAGTTGCAGACTTTAAATACAGTCCCTGGGGGAGAATAAACATAATATTAAAAATGGCTATAAATTTTGATATTAATGGAGAAAATACGAATAGCACTACATTATTTATAAAAGTTTCTTTATTAATCACCATTATGAAACGCATGTCTACCTGAATACTAGCTTTGCTCTTCTGGGGACTGTGGATGGGCCACTATTGAATCTATTCTTTGTTCATTCCTGTGGCTGTGGGATTTCCATGAGTAGGGGTGCAGGTAGGGTGACAGGATATGTTTCACTGACCTTAGTGTCTGCAGGACTGTTTCACAGTTTTTCTTCACACCTCTCTCCAACAGCTGCTGTGCAACAAATTTCAGTCCTTTTTAAATTTTATTCACAGAGATGCCACCAGCATCCAGCCTACTGGATGAGCTCAACTTTGGCCCATGGTGGGTTCATTCTGCCTGTCACAGGAGATGCTACTGCAGTCTCCCACTGCAAACACCTCACTACATAAACCAATACAAATAAGTGAATGTGTTTTGATATGTCAGTGCAATGCATGTATATTTCCCCACTTTCTTGCTTTCACTATAAAGAAACAATTTATCTGTATTTAAGGCTGTTTTACAAGGTTAAATGTTCTTAACTAAATGTAAAATACAGTAGCAGCTGCCAATGTATATTGATCTGGATGCTAGGGATTAGTTTTAATTAGTTTTATTGCTAGTGTGCAGTTCAATGTTAATGGTACGGTGTTGTTCTTCTCACAGGGCTGAGGAGTTGGCTTTGCAGCCACACAGCCCCACTGGTTCAGCACACCTTGCTTCATTATGTCTACAAAAAAGCAATATTGGGAAAAACTCAGGTTTCACTCCACATTTTAAGGCACTGACTCTACTTACATCCTTTCCCTTGTTTCAGTTGTGATTTTAACAGCAACCAGTGTACTTGTTACAGCAGTTTCCTCTGCTTTCACTGAGCTGCACTCCCTGTGAAGTCACACGTGGGCTTATACACGATATCTTCTCATTCTCCCAGTTTACCAATAGGTAATTTACCCTGTTACCTATGTCCTGCCTTTGCCAAATGGCACAAGTGAGCAATCAGAGCTCATTAGAGGTTTTTGTCAAATACCTTTTTAACAAATCAACATTATCCTTTATAAAACAGAATATTAGAAACCACTTGTCTTACAGGGATGTGCTGTGAAGCACCTTGGTTAACATACTGTTCCATTTTGTGTGAGTAATTCCAGTTAAGCAAAATGCTTGGAAGTGAAAATGGGACTAAAAAAAATATAATTGCTAACACACAACAACCATCTTGGTGTTTTAGTAAAACTGCCCATATAGACTAGTATCTACATATTTTCTGCCTGTTTCTGCACAAGGTAAGTATAAATCTGTCTGAGCAAGAAGTCCAACTGCGTTTATTGTAGATAATGCAGACAAGCAAGTCCCTGCATTTGAGTGCATTCTCAGCCTGAGACAAGATTTCTACACTTTGTAGTTCTCATTCCAAATACATACAGTGTTCCAAAATATATGTAAAGAAACTTCAACTGTTAGGAGAAACCATGAGGTAGCCTTTTGTCAGGGGAAGTTGCTAAGATGTTACCTTAAATTTGGCCAGACAAACCTGAAATCTAACAAAGCATCTGAATGGAGCTTTAAGGTGTTAAGGTGCTTTTATCTGTAGCTCTAATTCAAGCTTCTGTCGAAGAACAATATTTCAGGGGAAGGAGCACCTGTGAGAGTATCAGCACGGTATCATTTAAGTACAAGCAATGCCCTTCCAATTTTAATTTAGTGTATATTTTCACAAGAAGCAATACAAATTGAGCTAGAGGGGTGAGGATATCCTAAGTCAGAACTATATACTAACACTAGAAAATGTTTGAATTAGGCAGTGGTTTTTAAAGGTCTAACTCTTCTGTTGATCCTAACACAAAAAGATTTGAAGTACCTCATGAGCAAGTGCAATGTTTCACTGGATCCACAGCTTCCAGTTTAAACTACAAAGTGGATGTGAAGCAGAACCCCTTTGGCATCGTGGTCACCAGAGTTAGCAACGGTAGAGTGCTGTAAGTAACATTGGTGTTTTTTCTGAGTAACACAGATGTCGCTGGTTTTCTCTGAATGCCCATGTTGCCATGCAAGAAATGGATGTCCAAGATGCCATGTGTGTGAGGTGCCCTCTTGGATGTACAATCTACTTGTTTTCTTTTGACTGATGGATGTTCTGCAAGGGCTCTTGCAGAACCTTTGGAAACAAATTCTAAGATACGGAGAGCTCTGCCTAAGAGATTTTAGATCTGGCTCGCTGTTCAATTTCCCCCAATACCAGGGAAATCCTTGCTTGGTTCCATCAGTTCAGGGAATTTTTATGGTCTGAAGGATTCTTTGGCAATGCTTCAAATCGCATGGGAGAACTCTTCCTTGCATCTTTTATC